>NC_057686.1:5367727-5524992 GCF_014466175.1 Vespula pensylvanica
GCTCGTCTTGTTTCCACCATATCTGAAATCCTTATCGACGAGATATATCCCTTTTTAAAAGGGCAGAAGCTCCCGTCCACTCTCAAACGCACCGCGTGTCCTACCGGATTCTTGGAAATCTTACAGCTCGACGTACCATCGATAGCTTCACGCTGAGAAACGTGTTTCCGTTTGGTACGTAAGAAAAAACTAGTGAAATGGCTTTGATGAATCGATATGTCGTCGGACCACGACTAACCCGCAAAATATTCGTCGTAACTACTGGACAGTGAGTTCTTCGATAACTTCCTGTTTCTTGCGGTCTTTTCCCTTTTCTCTCTCTCTCTCTCTCTCTCTCTCTCTCTCTCTCTCTCTCTCTCTCTCTCGCTCTCTGTTTCTCTATTACTTCTTTGCAACACACCGCTACAGTGTTTACCGTTCGACGTTACGACGAAGGAGAAACGTTTGTTGTGTCTTCTGCGTTAACGATAATGCATTTCTCTATATATCAACGTTGTGTCTTCTCCGGAATTATTAGTTAAGGTGTCTTCGCTTTCCCGTCGCTTTCGATAATGATACGTCACGTCGGAAGGAAATAGGACGTACTACAAATACACCGGCGAGTTGTAAACACGATCACGAGATCAAGGACGATAAATATTTATCTCCCGCTACGAATCGTTTGAAGAAACTTAAGGCACTCGCGTGTTTGCGTTTCGTTTAACGAAGTAAAATAAAAATAATTTTCACTTTTTTTCAAGGTTATGATCGCGATGGAATTCGCGATCGCGTTTACGAAGACACGACGATGTCGTGCGATTACGTTACGACGAGTGCGTGCTCCTTTTTTAAAGTTTTCTGTTAACTTGATGTTCGGTAAAGGCGACATACTTAACGCTTGTAGCTTCTAATTAAATTCGTTCCGTCGAGTTTTCATTTCAGTCCTTGGTCGTTTTATATTCGTCGTTTTTGCCATCGCCGTAAGGACGTAAAAGGTATGAAAAAGACACCTGTGAGTCAAAGATCACTTTTGTGAGATCTAACGTCTTTCGAGATAGTCTTAACGAGTGGATCGGTTTCGTTTGACTTGTCTCTCTCGAAGATATGAGCGAACAGCGATCGTTCCTATGGATCGCCAGGTGTGGGAGTGATCGAGAGATAGTCGATCCGATAAGTACGTCGTCGATCGATGGACAAAGCCGCCTTACCGTCGATGAAAACGCGAGCGAATCGATCGGTTATGAGATAGATGACCTGAATCATCAAGGACTTCCGCTCGCCGTGTGCACATGCATCGCTGATCGTAGAACAGTATGTTATAAAGTAAAAAAATATGTATATATGTATATGTATATATTTACGATATTATCGAACGAACGCATTGAGGAGTTATCTATTTCGTTCGATAATGAGATTTTTTTGAAAACGTTTGAAATATATGTACCTGCATATGTGCACACTTCTCTGAGCTTGTACATTTAATACGGGCGTTTATCGAAAATGCGGGTAAAGTGCGTGCCTCCGGCTTATAAATTTCCTTTTCTCTAATTGAACTTTCGAAGTCAAAAATCAACTCTCGAAAGTGTCAGCTATTTGCAATATACTTCTTACTGTAATAAATTAATTCGACATCGAACGCGGACGAAGCGTGTCGCCGATAAATCGTCACGACCCACGTAGGGGTCATCCGTCGAGCGATATAAAACCAACGTGTCATCCGTGAAAGGTGTACTTTCATTGGCTAATGGACGGCTCGTAGATCTCGTTGGTGGATCTTACTGTGCATTGAAGTACCACGTGAGATCGTGGATAAATCCTCGTAATGTGAAAAAAACATAGGTGCTCCTTCTCTGAAGAAATAGAATTACTATCGAGCGTTTTATCGCTTTGTCGATGTTATTTTCTTTTCTATTTTTTTTTCTTTTTCTCTTTTTTTGTTTCTCTTGCCACTCGCGGAGGCATGTCAGAGGACGTATAAAACGAAAGAAAATAAATCCGGTTGATTTGAAGGATTTCAAAGTCTAAGGAGAGAATCGTATTCGTGCTTAGATAAGAAGTTAATTCTACGATGAGGAAATACGAAACATTATAAGACCATTAATCTCTTTCTCTCGCATTCTATTTTGCGTTCGATAACGATAACCGCGGACACAATCGCGAGCGAGAAAGAGGAAGAGTATTGCGTCGGCCGTGTGCAAAGTTAACGGCTTCTCGATTGGCGGCTTACTTCTCGATAAACCACAATCAAGGCGTTGCTATACGTTATAAGCGAGCTTAGGAATTCCGATAGCACGCTGTGCGGTATGCGCAGGTTGCTCGCAACAGATCGCTACGAACACTGTGAAGCTCATAGTAAAGATCATTGGAATTCCTTTTCTTTCTTTTTTATTAATTTTGATATAAAGGTTAGTCCGTTGATCGACGTCCGAACGACAGTTTCATTAATTGATTCGACTATAATGCGTTATTAAACGATTAGTCACGTTAAGATTTGCACGTCATAGATTATTAGTATCATACTTAACGTACGATATAGAACTCGAGATGGTGGTCCGCCAATAACCATCTTCGATTCGTTCCGATCGATTGGATCTTTCTTATACGAAGATCTTCATCTCGTATTTCTTACCTCGCATATTTCATTCCCAATTATAATTGATTCTTACTTCTCCTATAAAATCGCTTTTAAATCGAAGCCTCGTCATCCTCGAACAACGATCGTATTCTTTCGCGAGACAAAAAATAAATCAAATTATTTTAAAGACACGTTGCATTCGTAAAACAACTTCTACTACTCGACATTTTGGATCACACCAATCGTGAGATGATTCGATCAAGCAGGTGCACCGTACCTTGCAATAAATTCTTGACGATTTTGCAACAAGAGAACGCATATTTCGATAGTAGTTTATGCTCGTTCGCGCGAATATCATTTTTATCGGTGATGCACCGGTGCTTTTCGTTTCGCAGAGAAAAGTATAGAATGCTTTTCGTTTCGCAGAGAAAAGATAGACGGAATGAAATAGTAACGAATAAATTAAGATTATCAACGAGAAGGCTTATTGCTCATTGGTCCTTCGTATTATTATTCATCGCATTAAAAGGATTCACCGCGATGGAAAGTAAGAAAAGAGAAACGAGACGCGAGCGATCAAAGCGAGTGTTTCTTTCCGTTCGTCCGGCCGTTTCATGAACGTCATAAAAATTAATAACCGAAACATCGCGACTGCTAGGTCCCTTTTACCCAGCGTTTCTCTCACTGTCGCTACTGTTGCTGCATGCAACCCGATCATCGCTGTTTTTCTTAGGTACTGCGAGAAGACGAACGGTTCGGTCGTTACGTGCGACGGAGCATGGCGGTTATTAGATATCGCGATTTCGTAGAAGCTGCCACTCTCTTTGAGCATATAAATCGCGTTTATTTCGCTTTTAACTCTATGTGAAATGTGTATATGCATTATACATATATTCGACTCAAGCTTACGTCTACGATCTTTATATATATATATATATATATATATATATATATGTGCGTCTGTGTACATATGTATCTACGTTTATAAATTTACCGTTTTAACTCTTTTCGGAGATGAACCATTTCCCTGTAAAATTATTTTAAATTACAGCGTAACGATCGACAAGTGAAACTAACGATAAGTAATCTATGCGGAGAACGTAGGAGAGGATAAAATCTAATTTAAGGTAACGAGATGCGAAGAGAAGAGTGTGTTTCGAAAGGAAGGTATTTCTGAGGCGGTAGCTAAGAACGAGAGAAAAAACATAGAGGTAGAGAAAGAAAGAAAGAAAGAAAGAAAAAAAAGAAAAAAGAAAGAAAGAAGAAAGAAAGAGCGAGAGAGAGAGAGAGAGAGAGAGAGAGAGAGAGAGAGAAAGAAAGAAAGAAAGAGAGAGACTATTGTCCGTGCAGGATGCAACGCGGAAGAAACGTACTCGTTCGTATGCAAGGCGGTGATGGACGGGGTAGAAGAGGAAGAAGGGAGGGACGACCTGCACCTTTCCAAGAGATAAAGAGTTTCCCATGCGAGAGCGGTCGCTTTTCCAGTTGGTGTTTCTCCGCTCGAGATAGCCAAACACATTTTGCTTCCTTCGCTCGACAATAGAAGCCTTTTAGCAGGGTCTACACCGGATAATTCATGTCGAGCCGGGCAATTAAGACTTAACCTCGCACACGAAACCGTCTATCTCGATCTCCAATTATGTTGCTGGACGTCCGTATATGGTCGTCTCTTGGACAACTGTTATTCTTATTAGAAAGTAAGAAAAGAATGAGAGAGAGAGAGAGAGAGAGAGAGAGAGAGAGAGAGAGAGAGAGAGAGAGGAAACGAAAGAGAAGAAACATAAGTAAACAGAATAAGAAATAACGAAGGAGGTTCTATTCTATGATGTTCTCGAAGTTGAGAAACTTCTTGGAGTTTGGTCGAACTTTGTTATTTCTCTTGTTATCGATTAACATCTTCAGCGAGGAGAAAGGAACAAGGAGGTGTAGGACGTTTCATAATTCTTTTTACGTACGATGTGGATACGCAAGTCGCTTAGGAAATCGGGATTTTTTCTCTCTTTCTTTCTCTCTTTCTCTCTCTCTTTCTCTTTCTTTTTTGTTTCTTTCTTTTAGTGGATGAGAGAGAACACGATTTTAAGAAAATTCTTATCGTACGTAGACCAAAGGATAAATGACCGATACACGACATAATACGTTGAATATTTTCGTAACTTCTTTCGGAAACCGATGATCTCCGTTATTATCATCGTTCTCGTTAGTCTCATCGAGTAGACCCTCGTAATAGAGTCGCTTTGGCTGAAACGTTACAGACATTATAATTTTCTCATCGCGTTCAACGTGAAAATCGATATACTCGTGAATCATACAACAGTACTTAGTCTATGTCGCCTAAAAAGGATCGCTCGTTCGTAATAAAACGATTTTCGTGGGGGTATAATTGATGCTTCCGGTTCGCAGGTTGTATTCGTTTTGATCGTTCTTCGTTCGCAGAATAAATCGCACCTCAAACATTTCGTATTAATGGAGAAAAATAATTGTACGTAGCGGCGTAATAAAATATTGCATTGGCCGTGTATAATTAATCGCTACTCTAGCAAGAATTATCGTTCGGATTGGCAATGATTATAGTCGCTGTGGTAACTAATATTGTCAGAAGTGGCGATAATATTGCCAACTCGACGATAATTTATTGAACCATGATATATCGTGTGGCATTATTACGTACAAGCTCTCTTTCTCTCTCTCTCTCTCTCTTTCTTTCATTTTTTTTTCTCTTTCTTTCACTCCCCCTCCTTTCTTTTCTCTCCTCTTTCATTCTTTCTCCTATTACATTTAACATTATCAATTCACCATTGTGCAACCGACGTTTACAGCGTAGGGAAGGCTGTATAAATAAAGACCAACAAAAATAACGAACCCGTAGGCGTTCGACGTTAAAGCGTCCCTTTTATTTCCTCGTAAGAGATGCTCCGAGTATAAGGGCTACGTAGATATAAATCGTCTTTCTTTTTCTTCTTTTTCTTTTTCTTTCTCTTCTTCTTCTTCTTCTTCTTCTTCTTCTTCTTCGTCTCTTTCATTTTCTTCTTCTTTTTGCTTTTCTAAAGAAACGCGGAAGCAAACGATACGTCTGTTTGAGATAATTTTAAGTTGATATATTTGACACATGAAAAATGTTTACTATTGTAATATTTTCCCTTTTCCCTTCTCGCATAAACCTCTATAATCGGATATATTAAAATATACTTCACGAGGAGCCAATTGAAAATTTCAAAAAATGCCTCGCGAAGTCTGCGTTTTCTCGACAAGTTGATTAAAAAGTAGAATCTCAGTTCTGTTGTATTGGAACAGTGAATACCTTTTATTACGTTTCCCATGAGCGATCATCGGATTTGACAAATTTTTGAGATCGGTCCTGTTAAAAACTTTATAAATTCAATTTCTATTAACGTTTCGCACCTTTTAGCTTTCATTTCGTTGCTTTTTTAATAAAAATCTGCCGATCTTTTCATTGTCTTCTCGCTTAATAGTTAAGAAGAGAAAGAAAAAGAGTAGAAGATTGATAAGAAATTGAAAAGAAAAGAAAAAAAAAAGAAAAAAAGAAACAGAAGAAAAAAATACGAAGGATGCTTCGGTCGATGATTAAAGACACGATTAAACTAACGAATAAATCCTTTTATATTTACGCGTTTTCATTATTTAGCAGTATCGTCGGGTAGTTAAAACGTCTTGACTTATAAAACGTAATCGTTCTTTGCTACCGTCGCTACCACCGCCATCGCAGTGATCGCGGCTTGGAATTTCACGTGGGCAACTTACAAACGACTTCGCGATTTCTCGTCGCTCAACGGTAGAGAACGAGAAAGAGAAAAAGAACCTATGGTAAATTCTTTTGCACGAATTTACGAGCGTTTTGCGGTACCTATGTTTCGAGTCGTGTTTCACGTTACGCGTACTCTCACCTGACGATAGATTTAAAGGGAGTAAAAGAAAAAAGATAAAAAGAGAAAGAGAGAGAGAGAGAGAGAGAGAGAGAGAGAGAGAGAGGGAGAGGAAAAAAGGAAAAGAAATATCAAACGATACTCCTTTATTATCGATATATTTATTTATCGATATTTATTCCGACGTCCTCTTACGGAATGCGTAATATCTTAGGAAAAGAAAAACAAAGTTCATCGATACTCTCCGACATCGATACTCCTATCGAGGGTCATCGAGAGCGATATTTTGCCGGCAAGATTTATTTTTATGCGGAATCGCAACGACAATAAATTCAAGAATGTTTGTGCAACTTGTTTTCGTGCTTTTCCGTACAATAGATAACGCATAGTGGATCGTTCTATCGAAGGTGTATCGAAGGCGAAATTTGTATGCTAAAACGGTAGCTCGGTTTATTATTTATTTCGCTTTAAGATGTAATATTCTGCAATAAAGTTTATCTTTTATGGGTTCGCCGTTGCGATAAATCCGTTCCCGTTATTACGATGCTGCAGGATTTGTAATAGAACACGATAATTATCTCGTGAAATACGATGGGCGTAAAATGAAAACCATTGCGTGTAGACTCGGATGTTCTTTTCGGACTATCATCCTTCGTTAAAGCCCCGTGGGAGATAATCATATTCTTTTGCACTATAGTCTAATAAAAGATCTCCGGTGAAGTTTTGCCAACGTAATTCTCTTGAAAATTTATTCCATTCGATCGTTCTTTACTTTGTCCACTAAAACATACTTCGAACTCAACTTAACGACGTTCCCGTGTGAAAAACATAGTAAGTTTTTTTCGTTGGAACGTAACACACTCGAAAGGATAATTAATAGTCGCGGCGGTTTAAGAGATCTAATTTCGTCGTACAATTAGAGTTTTACGACGGCTAAGCGGGGACAGTAAATTTAAAGACTGTGTTGCCTTCTACGACGATGGACGTTGTCGTAATACGATCATAGAATGCATTAACAAACTTCGATATATCGTTGTATATCAAAGAAAAAGCGACTAGATCGCATTCTTCGAAATAAGAATGAGATAGTGAAAAGTTTAATGGCAATGAATAAAATCTATTACGTCACTCGACTCGATTGCGTTAATAGGTATAGTAGATATATGTATGTATATTTGAAATTCAAACGTAAGTCCGATTCATTATCGTCGAACGTTATTCGATTTCGAGGCACGTTCGATCGTAAAAAGTAGAGCGCTAACGTTTATATTTTACTTTTACGATCAGAAATTGCTCCGATTTATCGTAATGCAAATTCACCGTCCGCCGGATAAGCGCGTATGGAAAAGAGTCAGTTTGTAAATGAATAACGAGACTTTGCATGGCATTTGAATGTCGCTAATACCAGTTAATGCTGAATAAATGTCAAGATTCCACAGTATCTTGAAAGGATGATGTCGCATTTGTCACAGTGTCGCACCGCACAGTGTTCCACGTATATGGGCATTCAGAGAAAAAATTCGTATCTTTGTATTCATACCAAGTTTTTTGTTTACTTTTTTTTTCCTTTCTATGTATAATTAAAATGTTACATTACGTAGTTCTCAAAACATGAAAAAAATTATATTTACTTGTTACATCAAGTCTGGATCGGATATATAACACATGTATATATTTACGTTCAGTGATTCTACATAATGTGATTCATTTAGTATCAATTATGTTTTTATGTCTTTATAGCTACATTTTTGTTCGTTAGAACTGCATTTTTTATTCGATCTTACTGATGTTTTCATTTTTAAGATTCATGGATATTTTAGAAACGACACAAATTTAATAGACATCGATGCGAGAAAGTTCAGTTCTTATCTTTAATATTTTTGATCAAATTTGGCAAATAAATTTGACATTAATGTAAAGTTCAATGTGAACCAGAAGAAAAACTAACTATATCATGATTGTACTTTATGGTATCTTTTTTTAAAAGTAACTCCGAAGTTTATAAAAATTCTATACACAAAATTAGTTATCATTTTATTAAAATTACTCATCAATTTTAAACTTATAGAAATCGAACTAAAGAGACAGATATTCCGCGTGTATCACGTGTTTGAAAAAATGCATCGATTTCTACACCAAACCTCACGCTTCAATTTGAACAATAACTGGATACATTCGATAAAAATTAGACAATATTAGAAACTACGTTGCACTTCGTTATTTAGATCTTACATTTGGAATTTCAAAAGTTTATCCACTGAACGAAATACTATGCACCGTATGTGTGTTCATCGGCGAACGCATGCAATAATGTGTATGTATACGTTTCCTTTTGAGATCACTCTTTCGTAATACCAATTTAAAGAGAGGAGAAAAAAAAAGAAGAGAAAAAAAAAAGAGAGAAAATGACAGGTACGTTTGACGATAACGATTTAACGAGAAAAAAATCGGGTACTAATTTTCGAGTCGACATCGTAGAAAACCGTTTACGATTTACCCGTGCTGTTTTAGCTTTCGATCTCCAGCCTCCATATATTTGTAACTACAGGAGGTTAACGTTACGGAGGCAGTTACCTGTTATCCTACGTTAACTTATGTTCCGACCGGATTGTTGTTTTTTCATTTGACAACGAAAATTAATTAATTATCAGAGCGTGATTAATATGCGCGCGGACGCGCCGTCATTTCATCTTCACCACAGGGAATCTATTTCGATGGAGGAAAGAGGACCTTCCACGGTTGCTAGAAGTTCTTAGAAGGATTACAGTCGTAATGTATGTCGTATGTATACACATACATAAGTACGTACGTGCAGCGAGATGTTTTACGCCGTTGTCTCGTTCCCAACGCAATTTAACTCGTCCTCGTTGTAACCGTATCTTTCGTAGAGAACGGGAATACCACCTCGTTAAATGAATTTATTAAAAGTAAACTCGAGAAACGCGTTTACTCGCTAACGCGAAACAAATTCAAAAAAGAGTTGCGGTAGGTACGCGCTTGTGAAAAACATCCTACGATTTGTCACGTGCGAAAGGTCACGTGGTGAGTCTAAGACTATCATTAATTTACTTAACGTACGTTAAAGGAGGATAAAAAGAAGAAGGTATGAGGATAGGCTATGTACATGGAATTACTCCGTTTATTAGCATGATACAAGCGTTATTGTTCGATTAAAGATTTTTTCCTGTTATTCCGAATCTCACGATTAATTTTTCAAGAGGTATTACATTACGTTTGAATATTTCAAGCTTTTCTTTTTCTTTTCTTCTTTCTTTTTTCTTTTTTCTTTTTTCTTGTTTCTTTTTATCGTTATTTTAAAGAACGAATAAACGATCGAACGTGAGGTACTGGTAACATTTTTGAACCGTCCCGATCGGCCTTTAAGACCATCGTGTCCCTCGTGACGCAAACCATAACGATTCGGTTCACGATCATAAAATTTCGACAATCAACGATCGTAAAACACCACTATGGTCACCGTAGCGAATTTCTTGCCGATACTCGCGGCGCGTTGAGTTCATAAATCTCGTTATGAAATTTGTCGGGGAGTGAACGCCCTTACGTAGCCGGTTATACTCCGAAGACGATTTAGAGAGGAAACGACTCGCTGGCACGCACGATCCGTTTATTCTCCTTTATGCGAACAGCTTCTGTTATAAAAAATATTTCTCGAGAAACGCTGCTCCTGTGTTCCTCGTTCCATAGATCAAACAAATAAGCCTCTATTTCTTTCATTTTCAATAATAAATCTTATAATTATTATATTACATTATTCCTAGAGATTCTGTTTTTCTATCTTTTCTTTTTTTTTTTTTTCATCTGATCTACTTGCTTACGTTAGTAACAAATGTTGCTACCTAAGTAAATATTTGTTTATTACTTTATTTATTTATCTAAACTCTCTCTCTCTCTCTCTCTCTCTCTCTCTCTCTCTCTCTCTCTCTCTCTCTCTCTCTCTCTCTCTCTCTTTTTACGAGATGATCTTTTTTCATCCCGTTTGCAAAGAATCATACGCGAGGGTGGAAAAGAGATGATCGTTGCGAGAGATAAGAACGTGATCCGTATCGGTGGAACTGGCCGCACATTCCACCGTACTGTTACAAGCCGCGGAACAGCCGGAGACGCCGCCTTTAACCCGAGTTTGCACTCCCTGGAATCCATCCAACGACTGAGACGAAGAGAGCGGTGCAAAGAGCACGTCACGAATACGGGATCGAGAAGACACAGTTCGCTCTCTCGTTCTTATCCTCGAACCTTGACAAACCTTTTTCTCCTTTTACCGAATTAGGCTGGATGGAATCCGAGTTAACGACAATAATAACGTTACTAACGTTACTACGGTTTAGATTCCTTTTCGTACGCGTACGCGAAGATTCACTTTTTCTTTTTCTTTCTTTCTCATGAACTTTTACGAGTAGTTTCGTCAAATGAACTCCTACGTAGAACGATTTTCCTGTCGTTTCTATTCGCTCGACAGGAAATACTTTGTCGCCGTAATACGACGAATAAATCAGACGAAGACACAACTTGCAGGTCCCTCTCGACGTTATACCGTTTAACGATGGCTATCAATCACGACTGGTAGATGTTTAAGGTGCTGCTCGAAGACACGTCTTTTTCCTTTTTCACCTTTTTCTTTTCTTTTTTTTTTTTTTTGTCTTGTTCCTTTCTTTCTTATTTCTTTTTTTCTTTCGTTCCTCCAATGTTTTTCCCGACGGACAAAAGATACGATGGTAGTTTTTAATAATTCCGTTCGTTATCCATTCGATAGAAATTTGGATGTACGACTCGTGGTAATACGTAACGTAAGAAAGTGTCAAATAACTTTACGAGACTGTCCATTTTCGAGATACGAATAAAACTCGTTTGGTGACCATGGCCATTATATTAAGCTAGAGAGATAGAGACAGAGAGATTCCGTATTATAGATCGCACCTTGGCGAATATATACGTAGTCTGTGCTACGTAATAAATAATATCCCGAGTAGAGAAATATTCATAGTCGCGTACCGAGGCACTGAAGAATGCGACACTTACTGCTGTGGGACCGAGATCGAGGATCGCCAGTGATAGTTCACGGGTGTCTAGTAAATCCCCGTCGGAGATACGCTGAAATTTATATTGAAGTATTTGCCTGTCAAGATGAATGGACTTTCCATCGAATCTCCTTTAATTTCTTCTTCCACTTTTATCGCTTCGAGCAAATCAAGTGTTTTATTTATAAAGAAGAGGCGATGAGAGAAAAAAATGAGAGAGAGAGAGAGAGAGAGAGAGAGAGAGAGAGAGAGAGAGAGAAATGAAGAGATACGAAATACGAAAGATTCACACTGTTACGCGATAAATTAAGCTCGGCGAGTAGTATCTCTCTTGCTCTTCTTAAAATAGCGATCTCTTCATTCTAAAGCGAAGTAGCAAGTGGAAGCGGCAAAGTATAAAGGAGAAGCAGAGGCTTACCGGGTTGCGTGAAGTCCACGTGGTAACACGCGATTGGTCTCGTACTATGAATAATTTTTCGTTAAAGAGACATTTCTAATTAATTAAGATCGTCGTCTTTGATATATAAGTTAGTTGGCTGTACGTGTATGTTTCAGGTTCGGTTGATCGTGGATCGAAGATAATTAGAAAACAGTCAGGTACATGATATATACATACACAGAAAAACACGAGATAGGGAAATATCGTATTGGTTCTTTCAGTTACGATAGACGAGAAGGTATTAAACGGTTCACCGAGTTTCTTCCTCGGCGATTGAGAAAATATCCGAGACGTTGAGCTTGCGCCAAGGTCTAGAAATAATTTTGCTTTCGGAGAAGGAAGATCATTTCGAGGAATCCGTGCTAAGCGGTGTAGCGTATAGTCGTGTATGAGCACATAGATAGATAGGTATACTCTAGCAGCTAGGAATCTCGAGTCTTCGTGCATGAACAGTCAGGGGGTCGTATGAAAGGCGGCAGGGTCGTAGCCACAGTGGGCAGTCCTCGTGCTGTCAGTACGCAAGAAATATAGTCGTACGCATAGGAGCGTGCAAGGCGTAATGACTACACGTGAAACGTATCGCCGCGGGTAGCTGCGCCGCCTCGCTAATTACACGTAATTATCGTGCCGCGGCAGCGGCGGACGAGAGCAAGAGAGGAGGAGGAGGAGAAGGAGGAGGAAGAAGAGAAGGATGGAGGAGGAGGAGGAGGAGGAGGAGGAAAAAAAAAGGTACGAGGTGCCGTCATTGAGGAAGGAAGAGGAGGACCCATGCTACCGAAATTACTCAAACGGTTTGACGGACTGATCTTTCTCCGTTATCGAAAGATAACGCTTGTCCAATGATATATCCTTTTTCTTAGCCGACCTCTTCTTATTCACGCTAAAAGGTGAGGAAACTTAAGGAGACTTCGCCGAGGAGGTAATTACGAGTGACGAATGTACGGAAAGATCTCAAATAGATATTTAGTGCGTGGTAACGTTTGTCGATGGTGTTTACCGAGACAGAGAGGATTAAAACCAATGAGAAATAGCCGTAAATTATGACTCCCCGATCGTTCGTTAACTCCTTCCGATTTTTCTCTATCGCAGATTTATCGGGTATACCGTTTGAATGTTTATATTCTGTATGCCAAAGGAATATTCAAGGGTTTGTTACCATGGGAAGACCTTGCGTGCTTCGCGTTAAGACTAGACGTTACCTTCGCGATCTTTATCTTTCTTGAAAGATCGAGCGAATATTCTTTTTTTTTCTCTCTAACCCTTCACAACCCCTACCCCTCCTCCCCTCCTTCCTCGTTGATAAAGAGATACGCGTGATTTAAATCGTCCTGCGAGGATATTCGAATTTATAAATCGCGATGAAGTTCAACGAAGATTAGTTTCTCCCTGGGAGTGCGTTAAATGACCGTTTTAATCGCGATAGGCGCTCGTTTCTAGATATTGTAAGCATCAATTGCAACGGTTAAGATTTCAAGAGTTCAGCCGACGAGTCTAACCGAAGAATACAAGAAAAAAGAAATAGAAAAAAGAATTTAACGATCGCGGTTAATTCACTCATTGTCCTACATGTTGCCCCTTTTTGTCTTCCGGGATAGACTGGTAGATAAAATTCTCTTTAACGAACGCCTCCATCATTTCTCCTCGTTGACGGTCAACCGCTTGTTTTATTATTGAAAACCGTCATAAAGTTATGACGATCTAATCTTCCACATGTCTTCTAATATTCACCAAGGCAAAGTGCTAAAGAAACAGACTGAATGACCGAAGAATGCGTTGTACTCTCTAGAAACTGTAGACATAAATTTATCAAGTCTGTGCTACCAATCGTACTGTTTACTTTCTTTAGTGAGTTTAGATACATTACACGGAAATATAGTGAACGCATTAATCGACATTTATTACCGAGTTTTAATTTCTATCGGCGACACTATCGATGATTGGCTATTGTAAAGGCGGTACCTTTGAATTCGATTTTTTCTATTCACACGATGAACACTCGGATGTAGAAGACTCGACCGTTGGAATGTTGGATCGTTTACGAAGTGTTCCTTCCCTTGTGGAATCTCTGGCGTCTTTAACTCGTACCGATCTTTAATCAAAGACGGGAAGAGTGAGTAAGTGAGTGAGTGACTGAGAGAGAGAAATGTGGAAAGAGAAGGAGGAGGATAGATACATCGAGATAACTTTTCTTTTCCTACGGATGATTATTCTTTCCGTTTCCTGCCACGTAGTAAATAGTCGATGATTAAACCAGTAAAAATGTAAAGATTAATTTTTCGATATATCGCCAAGATACGAATATCGTCAGAAAGGAAAAAAAAAGAAGAAGAAGAAGAAGAAGAAGAAGAAGAAAAATAAGAAAAAGAAAATTGATATTTAAGGTCGATCGACGTTTAGATAAACTGAACTCTTCGATGGTATTTGGCATCAAAATTAATCGACTAGGATGTACCCAACGATGTGGGCCTGTTCCAAAGTTAAGATAAGACGTGCTACCATATAAAGTTACGGAATGCATGGATCGTCTGGCAGCTGCGGTAGTCCTTAACGAGGGCATAAGGGATATCGCTTTTTTTTCGAGGGAAACCAGCCCTTTTTCGCGCGTCGACAAAATCAAATGCGGGAACGTCGTTGTCGATGGTAGAAACGGACGAACGAAGAAAGAGAAGAGAGTCGACTATCGTCCGCTAATATCGTATGTTAATGCGTATCGTGTCACGTGCATCGAGCACGTTTCTCCATCCTCCAGGTGCAATTTTTGTATTAATGTTCGACGAACTGGTATCGAGGAAAGAAACCAGATACATTTGGTACGCCTTAAGCGCTTTATTAATTCTCTAGCGGCACAAATACGACGGTGGCAATTTAAGATGGCAGCGATAGACTCGGTAAGTGATCGAGGAAACTTAAAGGCGATCGTTGATATACTAGCGAGTCGACGTAATTTTCCTAAGAGAAAGCAAGAGGAAGAGAAAATAAGTAAATAAATAAAAAACAAGAGAACACGAAGATTCTTTTCTACTTTCTTTTTTTCATTCTTTTTCTCTTCTCCTTTCGTTTCTTCTTCTCTTTTTCCTTCTTTTTTTTTTTTTTTTTTTTTGAATTATGCCGATAAAATAATTTGTACGGCTTGATGTTGAAACGTAAGAAAAACCGCGCAATGTTTTTTGTCTTATAGGAACGAACTTACGAGGAGGAAAAAAAAAGATGAAAAAGAGAACGTAGATAACGAATATAGATCCGTTTCTCGTCCAGAGAATCGAAACGATATGGATCGTCGGATCGACGTAATTAAAGCAACAAATTCTGGTGTGCCCGCAGGCAGCTTGGCACCCGATGTCCCAAGCGTTTCCTATCGCGCGGTGATCGCTCTTCTTGATGGATCGGTACAGGTGCGTGCCTCGATATGGGACTACGGTTGTCCTGCATCACCCGCTCTCTCCCTCCCTCTTTCTCTCCATTTCTCTTTCCTTCTCTCTTTCTCTTTTGCTTGACGACCGATTCACCAACTTATAATATAAAATCTATAGTCCGAACGTTTTACGAGCTTAACGTTTACGTGATCGATCTTTTTAGTTGATCGTCGACTAAACGAAAATGTCCTTAATTAATAAATATCATCTCGGAGGAGGCACATTCTAATTTCTTTTTCTTATCTGAAACGATTTCTTTCCCGATGGAAACATTGTCGAAGTTAATCAGACGCAAAACGTGTCGCCGATCCATTAACTCGCACGATAGAATTGATCGGGGAAAACGATTTGCAATTGGCCGTACGAAAACGATGAATGCTTCCTAACGAGTTTCTCCTCTCAGCTCTAATTTATTATTTGATCTTCACGCGCCAATAACGATGTTCGCGTCGCTTACTCGTCGGAGGAGGAGGCAACGATCGAATGGCGTTCACGAACGAATCGAGAAGTTTATTTCATGCGGCCTTAATTCGCGCCAATTTCGAGTACCTACATTTTAATTAGTCGCGATGCATTCCATCTGTGTGAAACGAGATTGGAGTCGTTTAATTAAGTCGGGAGCGATCGGTGAATCTCGTCGTTACCTTTCGAAAGCTTTTTTTTACGTTTACTTTTTTCTTTTTTCTTCTCTCGTTGCAAATATGTATATATATATATATATATATATATATATATATATATATATATATGTATGTTCGTATCTTTATCTTTTATTTTCACGTTTTTACATGTTTTTTAATTAAAAATTTAGGTAGATCATACGTTAAATCGAGATCATCGTTGTACGCAGATGCACTTGAACGTTATAACACAGACGCTATGGCAGGACGCATGCCAACATATAAGCGACACCATCGAAAATTGCGATCGAGCGAGCCACGTTTAGCGACTCGACTTACGAGATCCCTGATCGTAGATTAAGACGCGACGGACACACGCGTGTGCGCGCGCGAGTAAAACGTGCTCGCGCGTCATTCCGAAAAACAACGAGAGACAATAATGACGGTGCTAGCTAGCCCCTGTTCGAAAACGACGAGGAGGAGAGTCACGCTTTTCAAGAAAAAAAGTAGTAAGTCAAAAAGCGCGTCGATGTTTCGCTCGCACCTGGTGTTATTCGCTATCGGATCGATCTTAACGAGATCGTTTTCAATATTTTTAGGTGTTAAGCCTGGTGAATGATCGTTAAGAAAACTAACTCTTGATTAGGTCGTTCGAACGGCGTATAAGTGTGCATTCCAAAGGATCAGAAAAGTTTAACCGCAATTTAAATGCATTATCGTGTAAAACGGAAGACACGAAAACGAAAAGAAAAGGAAAAAGATTCGAAATCAACGCGTATATCTATCATGGCGAAACAGAGAAACATCGATTTCTACAACGAACAAAGAAAACTCGAAGAGCCATCATGCAATCGTATCGAGGCAATCGATTCGATGATTCTTTCGTGATTCGTATCGAGATCGGTGACTCCGGTTAGGAATCTTCGCGGATATTATGCAAAATAGAGGGGCACCGTAGATATTAATCACCGGGAAACGATCGGATCTATTATTTTAATAGCTATATTTATTACGTGCATGCAGGATGTACGCAGCCTATTTCGTTTCGAGAATGTACGTGCGTGAATTCGACCTTGATCTCGTCGACGATCTATCTCGAAAAACTGTAATTGTTAATTGTCATAAATTTTTTTTTCAACATCATCAAAGTCTCAACGTCTTACTCGATTCGTTAACTCGAGCGATCTGTTTGTCTTGAGGAAAGGTAAGAACAAAAAAGAATATGGATGTCCCCGAGTGAGATAAGATAAACGTCTTTATTTCGTAGATCATCGCGTGCGATCTACGAAGGACAAGACTTTGAAAGGATCGTATCACGCGAGTTCGCCTTCGTGGTGCCGCGCGTGCAAAGATTTGTTCGTGCAAATGAGCGTGTTTATGTTAGATACACGAACGAAAGGTATCGTCGGGAGTCGCATCGTGCAGGTAGAACGTTCGTCATTTTCTCCGATCGTTCCGGTCTCTCCCTCTGTTGGAAGACATTTTTCTCGACTCTCGACTGGTTTTAAATCCGTTTCTACGCGCGGTTGAGTCCTTGATTACCGATACCAGGAACTAGCACCGTGATAAACTATACACCATCGGGGAACACCCGAGCCGAAGCACTCGCGATAATTGCCCGATTATGCTGCCTGCTCTGATTGCGATTCTCGTTACAGAAGCGAACGCCTAAGACATTTATGGCCATTTCTTTCGTTGTTCTTTTTGTCAGATGTTAAGGCTCGCATGAATCTTCTTCGTTGGATAATCGGCGAATGTCCGACGATACAACGACGTTGGATGGGAAACCGTGCTCGTTAATCAAGTCGTTGGATTCGTTCTAACATTTCTTCATATTTTCATCGATCAAACGTTTCCTTTTTGTTCGTGTTTTTCTTTTTTTTTTTTTTCAACGTTTCAATCAAATTGATATGAGAAAGTGATTAAAAGAAAGAACTAATACGTGCATCTACTTCGAAAACCGTTTCTTCTTATCTTCCTTTTCCTTTTCTCTTCTTCCAGAATCCATCGATCTATTTTAAAATGATTCAGTATCCGTTTTAGTTCGCATAAGTAATATGGACGAATGTGCCCGTACTTTAGCGCGCTTCCGCGCGTCTCTAAATGAACGGTCTTTCAAAATGATCGCTGGTAGTGTAGAGCAAAAGCGAAACGACCGAGGATCATTTTCTCGCAGCACCTTTACTGGTACACCTATACTTCGGCTTCAGTTCGAGCTTACGGGCCTTTATCGTTCTCGACCATCGTAATGGCGATTCAGCGGAGCAGCCCTTTAATGATAGGTCGTAAGCAAGTTTTTCTTCGGTCGATTGTACGGAGGCACACGACTTAAAACTAAATTCGCGAAACAAGCTTTCCGCTGATTATGAAAACTCACCGGCGTTATCCAGTAAACTTTTTTGCGTGTTAACTACTTTCCTCATTTTTTATCGAGAGGGGTGGGTGGGTTGATTGGGGAAAGGTGGAGGTTGTCGAACTTGTAATTTCTTTCCATTCTTATCGTGTTAACAAAAGAGTATAATCCATTTATTATATCCTTAATAATATACTTTGGCATGCTCTTATACATACACGTCGTACTACTACGTGTAATAAAGGAACCTTGAAAAACATTTGACTGAAATATAAGATTCTCAAGTATATTAAAAGTTCGAGAGGGTAGCAGCTAATTTGCTAGAGTTCATTACGATCGTTTTCTCGCTTCTGCCAAAGAAGGAAGAGTCACGATCGCGAACTCTTTCGACGACGAGCGACCGACCCAGATCTTAATCGTCGTAACGAAAAGGTCGGCCAGCGTGGGTGTCAAAAGAGCATGGCGTTCGAACGATATCGCGAAAGAGCGATCTCGCTTGGTCGTTTCGTAGCGCCCCGAGCTGAATATAAACGGGATTTCCTAAGCGGCGTATTTATTGTAACGCTTCTCGCTCGGATTAATAACTTCCTCGCTTTTCTCATCTTTCAAAGCTCGTTTCTTTTACGAGCAGGGTTGTAATTCTTTACGGTCGAGATAGCGGAAGACTTCTGTTTTCGTCATATCTCTCTCTCTCTCTCTTTCTCTCTCACTCCCCTTTTCTTTGATTCTTTCTCTTTATATCTAAAAGTATATGAGAATTATAAATCGAGGACAAGATGGGCACGGATGACCCGATCAGGTGACCTACGTGCATCCAACTATCGCTAACCGTAGCAACTCGTTGTCTCTTGCTATCCACGATGTGCGTGGTATGGCATTACGATCGGTAGATAGATAGTTATCTGGCAACGTGTTTTCTGCACGCGATTATACTCGTAACTTTCTTTTGGCCGAAAATATCACTGAAATATTCGAACGCCTTGATCATTTCGTAGATCGTTTCGCGAATCATTTCTTAAGTCACGAACTATGCGTATCGTTCGAGGGATCTAAACGACGTGCGAGCTCGTAACATCGTAGAGAAGAGAAGCGATGTAAGAAGAGAAAAGTTTAAGAAAAAGAAGAAAAAAAGAGAGGAAAAAATAAGAGAGTGAACGAAGAAAAGAAATAGCGGAGAAGGAGAGAGAGAGAGAGAGAGAGAGAGAGAGAGAGAGAGAGAGAGAGAGAGTAGAAGGGCGTAGCACTTGTTCCAGGCACGCGTATCGCACTTCCAATTTATTTTATGCTCGTCGGGGGATCATTACCTGCGAATACGCTCTACTATCAAGTTAATAAGCGTTACCGTGGCCGTTCGATCGTACAAGTTTACGAGCTTACGCAAAAGGAACGCGCGAAGGAAACGCGTTTTCTCGAATCCCACGCTCCCTTCTCCGATTACTTCTTAGTGCGTTACTTATATCTGTATATGTATGTCTCGGATATTAGAAAAGGAGATAGATAGATGCCACGTCTATCGGCTGTTCTCGCGCAATCAGCTATGCTATGCGCTTTTAAAACGTAAACGCGAAAAATGACTTCGTCCTGACCGAATGGTCTCCGGTTACAATAATTTCTCAAGAAATCTTTCCTTAGTAGAAATACGTAGTACTCTGCGACGTTTAAACGATCAACCCGTCGTATAGTACTACCGTATCGAATACAAACGTAGAGATCGTAAAACGATTCGTAGATGTATTAGGATAGTTCGAATTAATCTCGAGCGAAATTTTTTTTTCCTTGGTATCGACATCGGGAGAACGTATTTTACGATGTCCTGGAAAATAATTTCGTGTTTCTTGAATCGAACGAAAGTAACGAGACATTTGTAGTACCGACAATGTCCTCCGATGTCTCCCGCTTTGGTCTTAGGAGCAAACGGCGTAATACCGACACGGTAGTCATCCTCTTTATCACTTAATTCACGTTCTTTATCCTTAAATCACGTCTACATGCACGCGACTGACCGGATCCTGTCGTCGTCGTCGTCGTCGTCGTCGTTGTTGTCGTCGTTTTCCAAGCGGCTCCTTAGGCCGAGCATAATGACGCAATAAATTACACCACTTTGTGAATGCAGTTAAAACCACTATTATACGCTAGTATCCATAACTAGTTGCTCGTAAAAAAAGAAAGGGTAGAAACAAAAAGGGAAGGGAATGAAGTTTCATCCGTGATAGAAAGAAAAAGAAAATTGTTACCGTCGAAGAAGGACAAATTTCTGTTCCATTACTTTCTGTTTCATCAAGTCAAGTCAAACGAAGTCAAGTCAAATCCAGTCCAGTCCAGTCCAGTCCAGTCCAGTCGATTTTATTATCCGACGCACGGTACGAAAACGTCGCGTAAAAATTCGAGTCGCGAACCGTTAGAAATTCTCGGATCATTTCCATTCCAATTGTTTAACGAGTCGATCGAGATATCGTAAGCAAGTATATGAGCATTACGTAGGAGAATAATGATGACGATCGAACGTCGAGACGCGAAGATTAAAATTACTTTAAAGGCGCATTTAATAAATGCCTCGGGCGTCCTCCCACGCGACGAAGGACGAAATAAATCATGAAGGATCCACGCTCATAGGCGCCGAGCGCGTGGGTGTTCGTTCTTCGAATCTTAGCTATCCTTCCTTTCTCTTCCTGCTCCTTACCTCTCTCGAATTTAACTGAACCATTTAGCATACGTTCGTTTCATATGCAATCGATCATTCTTTCCAGGCAACATAACGGACTTGTAAAAATTTATTTTACTAAATTATAGTACAAGTTCGTTGAAGATTCTTATTTCCGTAGACGAGTTTTAAAAGATCCGAGCAAGTAACGTAAGCAAGAAAAGCGTGATGATCGATCGAACGTAGTCAAAAATGATTTTGATTAATACGATTTTCAAGACAATCGAGAATATTATTACAAAAAACTTATTCGTTTTGTGATGCGAAACGATCGTTATTGTTTTCCGTCGATGTATAATATTTCGTCGTCATTTTTCGAAATATAATCATCTCTAGGCTCGCCGTAAAGATGCCTTGAGGACGATACGCAAGGAAGCAGCGCAACGCGAAGGGGGATCCTTGGGCGAGCTGGAATAATGGCGCGACATATTACGCCATTTTGTAAGTGGGGCCTTGAGAGTGCGAACTCGCCGGCAACAATGCACCGTGTAGGCCTCCGCATCGTGCTCGTTTACTCTCTCTCTCTCTCTCTCTCTCTCTCTCTCTGTCTCTCTTTTTCTTTTATTTTTTATCTCCATCTTTTTCACTCTCTTAGTCTCTTTCCTTGGCGCGTTCCCTTTCTTCAGCCATCTCCTCGCACTCCGTCCTTCTCGTGTGGGTGCGCCAAACGGTGTGTCGTAAATGGGTTGAGACGAGCTTAAGGTGCTGCTGGGATAAGCATCGATGCATTAGCGAAGATGACTTTATTCGCGCCTGCTCGTCGTGCGGTAGCCTCGACTTTTCTTCTCCTTCTCTCTCTTTTTCTCTTATGTACAAACACATAGGTACAGAAAGAAAGAAAAAGTATGAGAGAAGGAGAGCAAGCACAAAGAGAGAGAGAGAGAGAGGGACATATACACACATACACAGTTAAGACATAGCGTAGCATATACTTATGTATAGACTCTCCTCTTTCTTTCTTTTCGCTTTTATTTCACTCTTCTGAACTCGCTCTATCCCTTACCCCAAGACAGCATCGACAAAGATAATGATAATGAGAATGGCGATGACGACGAACGATGACGAGCGCGACGATGACGCCTTCCTCGCTCGATCCAAAGTTCTTCGCTATTATTCCAACTTTAACCGTAGCCTCCTCGTTATACTCGTGCCGTTGGTAGTCGCGTACACCCGGTGCTTATTGTTGCTCGACGAAAAGATCACCGATAGTAGAGAGCGGACCGATAGATCGATCCTTCGGAGCTGTATGATTAGAAACCTTTGAAGAAACGCGTAATGAGGTTCCTCTCGATGGATATGCTTACGAAAGTTATTCTTCTCTTTCTTTCAACTCTGTTCTCAGCTCGGAAAAGAGGAAGAAAGAGAGAAAGAGATAGAGAGATAGAGAGAGAGAGAGAGAGAGAGAGAGAGAGAGAGAGAAATGGTTGGTATTTAACGTCAAACCTCTCAGTCGGCTTTCTTTGTGATCTTTGATCTTTTCTCGGGGCAGCCTTTTGTATCTTGTATTAAATTCATAAATCTCGACGTCTCGGTTCGGTCGAAAATTCATTTTTTTTCTTTTTCTTTTTCCGATCGAGGTCTTTCTCGATGTTGCCCTTTCGATCATTAACGAGAACTGGCAGCGTCTATCTCTCTCTTTCTCTTTATCTTTATCTCTCTCTCTCTCTCTCTCTTTCCGTCTATATCGGAGAACCGTTACAATAGTCGCTTCGCTATCATCCGTATCCGTATTCATTACGACCCTATCATCGCGCCTCGTAATGTCGAAGGTGTCTCATCGTTGAGCTCCATGAAAAATACAGCCGTTCCTGGTTCTGGTGGCTCGGCATCAATGCCGAGCATTGCGATTCAACGCGGCGCATTAGCTTGATTACAATTACCGCGAGTTAGCTAAGTGCCGGTAGTGCGTTTGGAAAGCCGCATCGAGGCGTCCTGCCAACCGCGTACCTACCTATCGAAGAGGAACGATAGGAACACTGTGAAACACGGGAAAGCTCCAGAGAAACGAATACCCTGCGCTTGCTTTTACTCGCGAACTCGGGGAGGAAGGTTCAAAAGGTTCAGCATCGAGTAAAGGAAGCTTCGAAATTTTCAACGGGAAAGAAAATTACAGTCGATTGCAATGATCTTGAAAGGATGTTCTCTCTCTCTCTCTCTCTCTCTCTCTCTCTCTCTCTCTCTCTCTCTATCTCTCTCTCTCTATCTATTTATTTATCTATTTCCCTCTTTCTCTCCCAGTCTTTCACTTTTAGTTAGAAATCGATTCCTGTCCGTTTCCTTCCCGAGGACTGTAACGAACTGACACGAGCGACGTTTGCTCGCATGTTCGTTCGAGCACGTTCATGGTCAACGAATAAATAATGCGATAATGTACATATCCATATTCGTGACGTCATTACCGACGCCGTTACCGTCAACCAGGACGACGTCGGTTTTACGAGAAATTACCGTTCGAGAGTGGCACGGGCGCGGTTCTAGAAGCATATGTAAAAATATGTAAATGAGTCGAGACAAGTGCCGCAGCTGTGCCATGCTCTCCTTCTGATTGCTCCGAGCTCGTAAAGCAACTTTACCGAGCTGAAATCATTGTTTAGTCTTGTCACGCTCTCTCTCTCTCTCTCTCTCTCTCTCTCTCTCTCTCTCTCTCTGTCTCTCTTTCTCTCTCTGTCTCTCTCTCTCGGCACTAGCTCATTTTTTCATATACTCTCTTTTATTATAGCAAAGTACGAGTTCTTCCTTCTCTATTTCTCTCGGTCTTTCTCGTCAGTTCGTTTTTTTTTCAACGTTTATGAAGCTTCGCTATACGCAAACCGGGCTTGTTGTTTATTCCTGGAGAATTTCCATACACATTTTGCATTCCCCGCGAAATCGAGAAACCGACAATAAAAGTCGACTTGTAGATGTATAATTCTCCCGGTCGGATCAGTTTCTCCTCGTTCCGAGCAACGATAATTCCGCTCGTTCCCGAGTGAGTTTCATTGCGATACTCGAATCATGCTTACGATTTGTTACAAAAAATGCGGCCAACGCATGTTTCTCGTTATACAATATAACGTTTATTTTGCGAGATACGTCGTTTAAATTTTCGTGAATGGTTTCGTGGAGAATAATCGCTGCTTGAGAGTTTAGATTTAACAGGAGGAAAAAGTATCGAACGGGATGTGAGAATAATCGGAGAATGACTCTTTGAATAAACGATTATTTCCTTTTATTCGTGGGTCAGCACTTAGACGACGACCTTTTTGACCGGTTCGGATTATCGCGTTAGAACCTTCTTCCATCATCCCTAATACCTTCCCTTCTACATCTCGACGACGTCGCGAAGACGTAGCTACTTAATCGTTGACTTAGTCGCGTCCTCACTGCAGCTGCGGCTAACATCTTTCGCTCGGAGATAAGAAGAAAGAAGAAAAGACCTAACTTTCTTTTTCATTTTCTTATTCTTCACGTTCAATCGAGTACTCCGTTCGACCTTTGCGCCGAGATTATGCGATCGAAAGAGGAATCATAAAATGGAGAATAGGGGAAGTGAGACAAGGCGTATCTAGTAGGGAGTGAATAACGAGCGAGAGATAAACAGGATTGCTAATTTTTTACGAAATAAACGTATTTCAAAGCTCCGATCGTACTTACTTTGTTTTTATTTATGGATGATTTTACATGAAAATAAACGATAAGTTTCTTGGTATAGTATCGTGATTACGATGACTTCTTCCGCCTTTATCTTTTATTATAGTATATCGTAGTTAACTTGACCGTTTCGAGTGACTCTCCAATCAGCTGTTCCATGAAAAAAAAAAGAGAAAAAAAAGAAAGATAGGGAAGTTATAAGGATAGGGTCCATCATCAAAGTTCCTTTTGAACGTACGATCTTATCGTGTTTATGGACGGAGGTGTAGTTAGTTGTCAGATGGATTTCAATATAGCTTAACCGGAAATCGAAAGAGATGAGGGTGAAAGGCTCGGCTCGACTGGGCTCGACTGGTCTCGAATAGCTTCTCCCTATCGTACATAGAGTTTGAAAGTGTCATAAATGACGTCGAGGTATGATGAATGTCAGCTGTTAGTTCGCTTCGAGAGTCTACAGTGTCGTGCGTGTCTCGACGATTATTATTTTTAACAGCAACATAACCAACCATGAGCGAATATACGCGCGATGAGATACGCGTCGGATGTCATCTGAGACTGGCAACACGGTGGCAAACTCGTTGACGGATAGAAGACCCTTATTTCTTCGCGCCTCTTATCGCCTACCTTACGCTATGTTTCCTTTCCTTTTCTCCGTACTCGTCTTCTTTATTTTTTACTTTTTTTTTTTCAAAGTTCGTTTCAGCCTAGGCAAATAATCCTTTTTTTTTTCTTTTTTTTTTTTTTTCTAACGAATAGCTTACCTTTAATATCCTAATTCGATTTTCTTTTCTCTACCGTAGATAAAAGATATTGCAATTGATAATTATATGTTATCGTTTAATTAGTACGTGTAATTACAGATCGCTCCTATTATAAATTCATAACGTTTCTCTTATCTGCGGAATCGCATGAAATTATGTGAAATTATATGAAATTATATGAAATTAGAGCTGGTTGTATCCTTCGACGATAGACGAATCTTCTTCGTTTTCCTGTATCTACTCTCTCAGGGACTACCTTATCCTCGGAGAGGTGGAGGGAAGGGGTTAAAGCTTTCACCGTTTCCCTTCCTACTTATTTGGCGCTGACTTCGACTAGTACGGCTTAGCAAGTGGTTCCCTCTGCGGCGAAATTTCGTACCTTTCATTCGTCCTGCATGAACGTCCTGAAACATCCTGCTGCTTCGAGTTTCCGGCGATATCGAATTCTTTAAAAATGAAGATAAAAAGGAGAAGACCTTTGCCAAATCGATTGGACGTCAAATCAAAAATCAAAGAACGATACGTGTTACTTAAATCCTTTCAAGATAGAGATTTCTTTTATCCTTTTCTATTCTTTTTTCTTTATATGTCTATCCATAAACACTATCTTTGATCCTTGCTCACCCCAAAAAAGTATTCTAACAGGGATCTTCTTTTCCATCAGGATCAAGCGCTGATAAGAGTTTTCTAATTCAGACGTCAGAACGTGTCACGAATATCTCGCACGGAATTAAATGATCGAACCCGATGATAACGTTACGTTGATAAGATTACGCTTTATAATTAAAACAATGAACGAGCGTGCCGTCGATGAAAATATATAACAAAAAAAAAAAAACAATTACTTTGATAAGAATAATACATTACATGGATATAATTTCAAGTAAACGATAAAACGATAAATGATGTAGAGTTGCGATGAAAATTATCGAAAAAAAAAAAAAAAAAAAAAAAAAAGAAACAAGAGAAAAAGAAAGAGGACGAATAAAAATAATAAAAATTAAATTTATAAAGAGAGAAGAGAGGAGAGTAGTTGGTAGAAAGGGTTCGTTAATAGAAGTGGTTCGTCGTGGCGACACCGAACGGCGGAAATCTTTTGACGGTCCTTCAAAGACGTCCTACGCGGGTCCTCTGCATAGCCCTCTGCGAAGCCAATGCGTAAAGCCCGGTGTGAAAGGGCCTTTAGAAAGGTCGTGCGTTAACGGTTGCTGGCGTATGCGCGCGCGGCTTCTCTCCTTTGTTTAATTACAATACGCTCGGCGTATGGAGCACGTAGACGGGGTAATTATTGGTTACAATGAATAGGAGAGACCGGGCTTGTTCGCTCTACTTGCTGCTTTTTTCTTTCTGTCTCTCTCCCTCTTTCTACTTTTCGCTTCGCTTTTTGTTCTAGTCTTCGACGGTGCAACATTTGGTATCCGTCGGACGGGTGCGTACGAGTGCATGAGTGCAGGCCTTGCAATGCGCTCGCCATCGTGGCTATCACGTAGCCATTAATGGCACTCGACGATGTAATTTGCTTCTAGTCCCGGATAGACACAACCTTCTTTCCCTCTAACTCACATTGCTCTTCTCGTTTCTCTCTTTTCTTTTACTTTTTTTCTTTCTCTCTTTCTCTTTCTCTTTCTCTTTTCCTCCTTTTCTATTTCTTTTCCATATCGCATATATAGATACATAGTTTGAATCACCCCTGATCGAACCTCTCGATTTTCCATTTCTATTTTTTCAATCTTCGTCTAGTTCGTGGATCGTATTATTATCGTATCGCAATAGCAACGTATCCAAGAGGGAACTTTACGAGCTCGAAGATCGTGGCAAAGCGCGTCGCTATAAATTTTCCGGGCTAGCCGGAGAGCGGGAAACGACGAGCTTCCACGTTCGAAAAGAGGTAGAAAAAGCGTGTTGCGGTACTACGGAAGTTTCAGGGGAGCAAAATCGCGTTCGCTCGCGCGCCAGATAGAAAGAGACAGAGGAGCAGACAGAGATATAGAGAGGGAGAGATACAGAGAGAGACAGAGAGACACACACACACACACAGAGAGAGAGAGAGAGAGAGAGAGAGAAAGAGAGGACTGTTTATCTTGCTACCGGCGGTACGTATCGGTCAATATGTGCCCAGCCTCTGAGCATACAGACTGCATACGTAGGTACATAGGTTCCACCTCCAGTTGGCCGTAGGCCGAGAGACTCAGAGGCGGTGGTGGTGGTGGTGGTGGTGGTGGTGGCGGTGGTGGCGGTGGTGGCGGTGGCGGTGGCGGTGGCGGAGGCTGCGCTTGCCTGTGGACTGCACATTACGTGGCGCATTATGCGCGTACACAAGGAGCCTTATCTGCGCGAGCACGTCCGGGTAATTTAGTCCACCACTGCTCACGGCGATGCTTCTTTTCTCTTGCCTTCTCTTCTCCCTTTCCCTCAACCTTTTCTACTCATCCTCTTTCCTTCGTTCTTCCTTTTTCCTCCATCTCTTTCTCCTCCACTCTTTCCTCCTCTTATTCTCCTTCTTCTTCTTCTTCTTCTTCTTTTTCTTTCTCTTTTTCTTTTTTTCTTTTTCTATTTTCGCTATCGACTAAATCCATTTGCCGTTCTAAAGGGTGTACGAGAAGGTTCGATTTAAATTCTCGGTACTTTTATACATATAACATTCTTTTTTTCACTTCTCTCTTACGTTTCTGAAAAAAAAATATATATATATATATATGTATGTATGTGTGTGGGTATAATAATGTAGTTATATGTAGTAATATAATATTAATAGTAACAATGGGTATATTTATGTATATATAATGATGATGTGATTAACATCGTTACTGAATGGATTGTAACAGAGAGTATCAACGATCAATTAGTAAAAGCTCGCAATTTGTTCTACCCTTCCTTCCATCCTGTATTTTACGATCGATTTTGTTACCGCGTATCGAACCACGAAAATTGTTCTCTTTCTATCGTCGTTACTCTGTTGAGATGGAAATCTCGCGAGGTTCACCGAATAGAGTGTAAATTGCGTCGAATTATTCGTAACTCTTCAGGGTGCATCGTTAGCAAGTTCGTGCAGGTGTTTCCACTTGGTTGCTAGCTCTTGGATGAACACTAAAACCCTAATACCTTTGTCGCACGCGAGAAAAGTGATTACAATGTAAGCAATACCGAAAGCCACGTAATGTAATTAAATTCAGTCGCTGAAAGAAAGTGTGTATGAACGAGAGAGAGAGAAAAAGAGAGAGAGAGAGACAGATAAATAGAGAGAGAGAGAGAGAGAGAGAGAGAGAGAGAAAAACAGAGAGAAAGAGAGAGAAGTGGCAAAATTGCTGACGTAATGGCGTAGCCGGTGGTAAATAATGATGCAGCAAAATATCAAACGGGCATATCGGTTTGTTAATTGGAACCCGCCTCTAATTACCGTTACGACTGCGTATCGTAGCCCATAGCTCGATGAATATATATACATACATATATGCACAGGTATATTCTGTAATCTGAGCGCGCAATGAATCAACTTTTTACGTTGAATTTATATTGCATGCAATAAAGGGCCGCGGGTTGTTTTTTTTTTTTTTTTCTTTCTCTGTCTCTCTTTCTCTTGAACTAATGTTTCGATATCTTTTTCAAATAGCTATTATTAACAGTCAATGAACGATAAATTAAATTTCGATTCATTTTAACGATATTAAATTTCGATTCATTTTTCTGATAACGATATCTTATAGATAGTATTAAATGAACAATCCTATGTATATTTCTGTATTTCAATAATCAATTTTATCTTGAAAATGAGTTTAACGATTTTGATGAAATTATGTTTTCGTGAATTTAATGTTTTCGAGAACGAAAAAGAGAGCCTCGACTTTGGTAAAAATTCATTTACGGGGTTAATTAACCGTATAAAATGTATGATTTCTTTTTTTTTTTTCTTTTTTTTTTTTTTTTAATTTTACATACCGTAGTTGGCATGGCGCAGTGAACCTCACAATGTGCGTTACGATATTCGTCGAACTTCATACAACTGTTTTTCAATTAGCGAAAGGTCGGTGAACTTTATAATACGCGGTACGATGTTCGTTGCATTTTATATAATTTTTTAACGCTGTTATTATTAATGTGAAATTATTAATATAAAGCTTAAAAATCGATGCTTACGATAGACAATAAGATAAAATCATTTATTTTTCAAGATGAAAAACCGAACATAGTAGTAGTAAATTCTAATAGTAATAATATTATCAAACAATAATCTAATAAATATTTCAATAAAATGAGGATACTTTATTACCGTGTTATTTTAAATGAAAATAAAAAATATCTTTCAGATATCGTATTTTCAAAATTACATATGTAAGTACGTATGTATTATAGATACATCTTTACAAATAGGCACTACTTATGCAAGTCTCGAATTTTTTTTCGGAGCCACCGATCGTTCTCAGCTTATACTTATTCCAATGTAATGTAAATTAGGGACACCGTGGTGAGAATCGTTACCGCTCTTGGCCTTGATTTCAATCTGAATAGTTATCCTTCGGTGACTTAACTCGAACGGTCGACGGGAACAATTAGCTTGCGAAAAAGAGGAATTTGCCCTTGTTAATTTTTTTTCTTTCTTCTTTTTCTGTTTTTTTTTTTTTTTTTTTTGCGATCGACAAACCTTCCCGAGTATTATAAATGCCATCGTAAATTTGTCAAACGAATAGATAAATATCATTTCGTCCTTAAAAGCTACATAAATTCTTACATTTATTTTCGAGAATAGGGATGAAAGAATTAAAATGAAAGGTAGACATCGTCGCTTCGTTATATTTACATACGAATAATACGTGGTTTGCCTACGCAACGAGAATATAATCGTTCTCGCGGAATCTCATTAAATCAAAAGGCATACGGATAATTTACGTGGCAATTATCGTTCTTTCCGCGAGGATAAAAATAACGAGTTCGAGGTTGGAAAAATGAATTTGCAAACAAGCGGGGAAATGGAGGAGCAGCGCGTAATATATTTGCGGCTACGTGTAATGTGCAAAGATAAAGGGGAGAAAGAGAGAGAGAAAGAGAGAGAGAGAGAGAGAGAGAGAGAGAGAGAGAGAGAGAGAGAGAGAGAGAGAGAGAGAGAGATAAACAGAAAGAGAGAGGGCGATGAGGACAGTGGTGGTCAAACGTTTGCCCGCAGCACCACGGTGATTGATATAAACGCGGCAAACTAACGAAGCGTGACGACGGTCGATGCCGTGACAGGCGGAAACTAAATTTTTCCCTTTTTACTTTTTCACTCAGCGTGTATCCTAACGCACTCGGCATTGTTCATCGTTGACGGCTCTTGCACTTCGGGGTGAGAGCGTGACTCCACCTCTTTTCCTTGTCTCTCTCTCTCTCTCCCTCTCTATCTTTTTCTATCTTTTTCTATCTTTCTTTTTTTCTTTCTCTTTCTCTTTTTCGCTACCCCTACTAGAGGCCGATACACTACCGTGCTGTCACGCGCATAATGCCGCGCGTTTAGCATTTATATCTTTTTGGCCCCAGGTATATGTTCTCGCATAATTAGCAGCAGTTTTTATGCACCGCCGTAACATTCAACGACGTAAAAAGAAAAGAGAAAACGGTTAAGTTAGATCCCGCTCAAGGGGTACCTACGCGGCTGCATTTTTTTTTTTTCAAGCTACCACTAGGCACTTACCACTTCTCTGTTCCGCGTCCGATTCGTAGGACCCTACGGCCCGAAAAATTCTCACACGGCAGCCGTCGATCTGATTTGCATGCCGAGTGAAATCTCCGTACGACACGGTACATATGCGTGTATCGTTGATGCATGCTCGACACCCTTTTTCGGCTATCTTTTTACACGGATTTTTCAGGCAGAGAAAAAGAGAGAGAGAAAGAGGAGAGAGAGAGAGAGAGAGAGAGAGAGAGAGAAATATAAAAAGGATGAGGGAAAAAAAAGAGAAAAGAAAGATGCGCTCGTAGTTGATTATACCTCGTAATTACCAAAAAGAAGAACAAAGATAAAAAGTTCGACGAAAGCAGCCGACAAGATCGATCGAAGAATCTTCGATTTCCGTGCTGTCGTTTAGCTTGAATAAAGGCGATGGATCAAAAACAGTGTAATATAGCGAACGCGCGTGCCCTCCGCTGGTGTACAAGAGATCCTTCGATATCCCGATCATCGATCATCCATTATTAGATCGGCACCCTCTTTACCGCAAGTCCAATACGCCCATAAATTCCATTCTTGTGCGATCCACCTTGTACGAGGGCGTGCAAGAAGCCAACGCGCACCTCTAGTGCGCTCGATCGACACAATAAGAAGGAAAAAATAGTTTTGCTCTCACAAATCGATTCAGGTACGTACCTGTGCGTCCGCAGGATAGAGAGGACGTTGTTAACTTTTAAAGCCTCTTCTTCTACCCTCCTTTTTTTTTACCTATTGCAGTATTTCTCTCTCTCTCTCTCTTTTTCTCTCTCTCTCTTTCTCTCTTACTTTTAGAGCCACCAGACGGTAGCATTTATACAATGCTTCGTCGACAATCGAGCCTTGAGGCTTCTCTCTCTCTCTCTCTCTCTCTCTTTCTTTGACCTGCCAATAAAATATACGATTACACAAATAAGAGAGAAAGAACGAACTCGAGTGGGGATTCATAGATCACCGATCGAGAATATGGGCCTCTATCCTTGTCCTTTTACCTCCTTTCCTATTCCCTTCCCCTTGAATGGAAAACGACGTCACTTAGACTACACAAAAGGGGTCGCAGGTTCCACTAGAACGTTGTTCGCGAGGGTCCCTCGTTAGACCCAAGGGCGGGCATAGCATCCAACCCCCTTCTCAGGTTCCCCAGGTGGAATATCGCGCTAGAAGAGAGGATCGAGTACTCGATCAGTTTCCCTTCAGTTTCCGGTGGTGACTCTCGCCAATATCTCGCGAACTTTGCTTACTTACTGTTTCAACGAATAGTTTTAGTGATTATCCAACGATCTTACTTACAATTCATGGATGTATATACATGGATCGATCGATCGATACAAAATACTCGTCGATTCGTTTTAACGAGCAATGAAACAAATGCTAACATCGAATCATTGCCTCTGGGAAAGCTTAACCGCTCGAGATTGAGTTATTAACTAGAAAGAAGAGGCTGAGATGGAAGAACTAAGGAGAAGAAGAGAATGATAAAAAGCACGACGAACGAAGAGCGTGCATGCGAACGGATAGAAGAGAAAGAGGAAAGAGATCGAGCGAATCCTGTTAACCGGTCGAAATTAAATCTCCATTAGAGCGAGAACGTATGAATTATGAAGATGTAGAAAGACCGGTCGAGAGTCGTGGAGAATGACAGAAGAGGAGACGCGGAGGGGAAGCGAATGAAAAAGAAGGAAACGAAGAATAAGAAGGAAGAAGATACACCGAACTAGGAGTCTTCGGAAGGAAGAAGAACTTGCAAGAAAGGAAAATATATATATATATACATATATGTATGTATGTATGTATGTATGTATGCATCTATAAAGAGGGAGGGAAAGAGGGAGTGAGTATAAACGAGCACGGAGGCTTATCGCGTAATAAGTGCATGATCGATGCGAGCGTATAGATAGAGCGGTGTGAGGGAAGAAGTGGCGGAGGTGGATGTGGAGGTGGTGATGGAAGGGGAGGGGGAAAGGAAGAAGGAACGAGACGCCATATTGAGTGGCACGGCGCGATCGTATTCTCTCGAGTCGTTGCAAAACTCTCTGCGATGTTAGAGAAAACGTACGGCTTCTAGGACCGCCTACCACTCGTCTTTTGCTTATCCTCTCGCTACTACGTATGTACTTACATCCCCTCCTCTATCTATTTTCTCTAGCTACCAGTGATCGGCGTAACGCGACGCTCCTAGCTTAGAATCTACGATGAGACCTCGATTTATGTGATTCATACGATTTACGTGGTCCAAGCGTGCATGCCGATTCGTTCGCAAAGTCGATTAAATCGTCGTATTTTGTTCGAGTCTACGAAGAAAAAGAGAGAGAGAGAGAAAGAGAGAGAGAGATGGGGGAGTTGAAGGGGAGAGAGAGAGAGAGAGTGGGAGATACTGGACTCACCAGAGTCTTCTCACATCAGCCAACAAGGGACTCCTTGTATTCGTTAAGCGATTCAAGCGCGAGATACGCGTGTAGGTATGCCTTAAGGATTTTATTCCAAACGCGCGATACACGACGTATGTATGTGATTAGAAGGCTCGATGTCTATTCTCCAAGACTCGATGCTTCTAATTGCGACGTCTCCGATCGTTCCTTCTTCGAATTTTGATTCCCTTCATGACTATGGTGTTTCCCTTGGAATCCTTAAAAATCTATCTGGCTACCTATTTAGCTTTGTTTTTTTTTTTTTCAAAGTAAAACGAAAGAATACGAGAATACGATTCGACCGATGAGACGTCGCTGACGGACGAGATCCTCCTGTAAGATCGTCGCGATAATCGTTATAAATAATTAATGCGAATTCCACTACTGAAATATTGTATTTCGATCGGCGTATATCGAACGTCCCATTTCGTTCGTTTTTCATTACCAGCTAGCACGGCAATGCTCTGTAATTACGATAATGATTCTCGGCTTGTCGCTAGATGGAAATCGCCATTTCTCCGGTACAAACCAATTTGCTTTTCCTCGAGTAATACGTTACGTATGTTATTGAACTTCGTCTCTGGTAAAACGTTCGGTTTGACCTAATTTTCGAATCGATCAGGAATCGATCACATATCGACGATAAAAACGTGTTTCCTTATTTTAGAATTTTAAAGGCATAAGCGTGTATCGCGTAAACAGGATGCAGGATGAATCGCAGAGGGATTAATAGAGAGGAATAATTTACTCTCTTGATTTGACCGTAGGGATCGCAATCGCGAGGGGTGAATGTCGGCTACCAGCAGCGCTCGAAACCGGTTAGAATTCTCCACAGGCACCTGAATGGATACCCAGATCTAAGTGTACGCGTATCGAAGTAATCTTCCAAAGTAGGCACTCGCTCGGGCAGCATGGCTTACCGGCACTTTCCCATAGACTCGCTTATATCCCGTGGGTATACTTACCACTTGAGACGTCTGTATGCACTTAACGCTCGCTTTTCCGTATCCGTCGTTACCCGTTTCGTCTCCCACAAATTTGATATTTATCCCCGACACCGTTAATTCCCTTGCGAACTTCATCGCATCGAACGATTCGATGTTGTCGAGAGCTCAATATCAGGGGTATAGTCGGAAAATCGAAAACAGATATGACTCTGGTGCTAATTCGAGCACCTATTAATATCGGAATCTAAATCTATCGATCCTTCGAATAATACTAATCGCGTTGCTTTAAACGTTATGGTTACTCGACACGCAATGACGTTTGATATTACCGAAGCTTTTCAGCTGGAAACTTACGAACGCGTTTATCGATATATATCTCGTTATTATTCGTTTATTTGTTCCTCGCTCTGTTTATCTTTCATTTTGTCGAATATACCCGGGATTGGTTAAAAGCCGACGATGTCCTTTCGAACGAAAAGATACGAAAGTCTATGTAATTTTAATTTCACCTACATGACTCTCAGTTTCCTTTTGGTATTCGTATGTAGATACTCGTATAAACGTGTGCGTACAGGTGCTCTCGTTGCATTGCACGCGATACGAGCGTGATTCACGTAATCCATTCCCTCACAACCTGTTTGGCAGAGGTCCCGCATCTTCGTGTTCATTGTGCTCCACTCGTGTTATCGTCGAGGAACAGGATGGACGCGCAGAAACGAACCCGAGTTTCTTTCTTTTTCTTTTTATCACATCCGTTATATCTACCTACCTATCTACCTCTTTCTTTACGGTACCTCTTTATTTAATGAATTTATCAGCTTAAAGTTATCTTTTTACGTCGACAGATCGTTTAATCGAACCTTTAGAAATTCGTCTTCGTCGTCATGTTTTTCGGCGGCACCTTCAACGTTCAAGCTTCTGAAATTTTAGTATGCTGACGTAGCGATGCTCGTACCGATCCTGCCTCCAAAGAATAGGGGATACGATGATTCAGTTGTTTCTTGCCTGAACGATCAGTTGACTCTTACCAAACCGGTCCTGCGATGGGTCCAGTATCCTCGCTGAGGAATACTAAAAGAGAAAAATCTTCGTTAATATCTCTAAGGAAGTACTTCCATAAAGGATTTTTAAATCCTTTGAGTGGAATTAGATGTAGTTAAAGTGTTTATGTTGATTACACTGTTAATAACATTAAGATATCATATAGTTGACAAATCGAGAACGATCGATCATGAGAAAGGATTTTGAATCACAGAAGCGTATCGTAATAGTGGTCCTTTGATCTCAAACTCGTTAACTGAGTTCGTTGCCCTACTTTCAACCCTCTCTTTAGGGCCATGAGTTTTGCTAGCTCGTACTCCTTCCGTCACGATCTTTGCCATTCTTACTATTGAGAAAGAAAAAGAATAGAAAAAGAGAAAGAGAAAGGGAGCGAAAAGAGAGGAGAAGAGCGCGAGAGGGACAACAACGAGAGGGAAAGAGGGTCGTGGAGAGTCGAACTACCCCCGCGATCAATACGGTAATGACGGCCGCGCCACACGATGTTACTATGCTAAGCGTTTTCGATGTTTTATGCTCGCGATTATGCAGTACCTTTGCTTCTTGGAGCTCTTTGAACCCGAATCACGACGGGGTCCACCCTTATCGCTTCCCTTCTTCTCATTTTCATCGAGCGTACTCTATCTGAGGAGTATGTAGAAACGAAAAGAAACATATTTTTTGTTTCCTTTTTATCGAGTGGGGCCATTAACGATGACGACTTCGATGATTATGCGTAATCATTAGAGCGACGACATTCTTTTCTTTTCTTTTTCTTTTTTGGTCTATCATCGAAACATCTTTTAGGATTGAAAATATAAAAGATTCGAAAAATACGATAACGGAGAATTGTTAGAATGACTTCTTGTTACATTAACTTCTTGTCACGAGAAAAGGTGAAGGAAGAGATGGGGAGAGGGTGGTATAGGGGAAGAAGTAGCAGGTGATATTCGATATCTTCGAGTCCGCGTAGGTCGATGCATCGAAGAAACGAATGGCGGCTACGAGAATAGAGGGAAAAGGGAGAAAGATAGATAGATAGATAGATAGATAGATAGATAGAGAGAGAGAGAGAGAGAGAGAGAGAGAGAGAGAGAGAGAGAGAGAGAGAGAGAGAGAGAGAGAGAGAGAGAGAGAATAGGACGTTGAGCTCGAACGTCGTTCCCGGAAAATGAAACTGGCAAGAATGTGCTACCTGATCACCATCCTCGACGAGCCGATGCTAATGCCATCAGCCACTTTCAAAGTCAGCACCTGGATGTCGCGAGTCCATCGTCGTCGTCTCGCGTTGCGTGCCTTCTCCAAACGAACGATAAAGCTCCCGCTTTTTACGTGCAATGAGCCGAAAAATTACTGACCTCCTCCTCCTATTTCTCCTCCTACTCCTACTCTTATTCTTCTTCTTTCTTCCATCTACCCTTTTTCCTCCTTTCGTCTACAACTCCTCCCGATGGTAGTCGCTTAGCTCCGTGCACCCCTCACACGATTTTCCAATAACTCGTTTACTATCCCTACCCTTCGGCAACTCCAGTCTCCTTTTCTCCTGCTACCTTCCAACCTCTTCCACCCCGTGAACCACTCTTCGGCAATCTCACCTCGTTAAAGACCCTCGACTTCCTAACTGCGACGTCTATATATCCAAAGAGCCAAAGCAGAGCCGTTTCGTCGGTTGCATTTAAACGACATTATTACGCTTGGTGTGTCAACTGATCGAAACGTTCGATTCGAGGATCTTGGCATTATCATCGAAATATCGATCTTTCAACTTCCACTTTCATCTCTTTGAAACAACGTCCTTCCCTCCCTTTTCGAAGAAATCGAGAAAGAGAAGACAAAGGAGAAGAGAAAGAGAGAGAGAGAGAGGGAAAGTAGGAGGAGGAGGAGAAAGTGAGAAAGCACGCGATTCAAAGCGAGCAGTTCCGCCGGTTAATTTTCTGCCAGTTCACCTTTATCGGTGCGCTTTCCTGCTCAATGACGAAGGTCTAGAGGAGAGCGGGAAGGAGAGGAAAGAAGGGATATAGAGTGGAAGAAGGAAGGAAGAAAGATGGAGAGAAGGGGGTGAAACGGGGACGATCAAGCAAGTCCGCATGCGCCGTTCCCGGCGTTTCGCGGTGGCAGCAGCAGCAGCAGCAGCAGCAGCAGCACCAGCAGCCGGGAGCCAGCGACGAACGGCCAACGGCAGCAGCAGCAGCAGCAGCAGCAGCAACAGCAGCAACCGGCAGCGCCAACAGCAACTAACAAGCAAGAGCAGCGCAACAGTGGCGGCGGTAGTAGACCAGCGCCAACTAAGACCAGGGGCGACTCGAACCCCCCTTTTCCTTTCGAGGGGGAATGCTCGAGGAAGAGGACGCCACTGCTAGGGCCAGAGAGAGAGAGAGAGAGAGAGAGAGAGAGAGAGAGAGAGAGAGAGAGAGTATGAGAAAGCGAGAACCGAGAAGGGGAGGAGGAAGCAAATTAATACGGGCGGGCAAGAGGGTCCAGCTAACGAACGAACCGACGCCAAGTCTAGTGTCGACCAGCGCCGCGACGCCTTGCAATCCCACTCTCTCTCTCTCTTCCGCTAGCTCGATCGTTCTCATCCTCGTTTCACGAAATGAATCTCGAGAGGACACACACATATTATTAACCTACGATTACCTCGTATCGTTACTTCGCATATCGTGTTACTTCGCATTTTCTAACCGAGTTCCTTAATCGATCTTCGATCTATCTTCGAGAGATTGAATTCGGACGTCGTTTTAATAAGGTACACGTTCACTCACGTCGATTAAGAATCTGATATATATCACGCGTTACACGGTGTTGAGTGTACAAAGGGCTTGGTTTCTCGGATTGATACATTGGATTTCGACGGTGACAGTGAGAGGATTGAATCGTTCTTTATGAGTGTTAGCATGGATGATGGTATTGAAGTCCGGTGTCGAGCGTGTTGATTCGAAGGGATCCATAGATCGATAGATCTTTTAATTGTTTGGTGAAATATTATCCAACGATGATCGCGTTTCACAAAATTTTTTCTTACGCGATTCGTTAAGACACTTTCAAAGGAACGTATCGTATATATTCGCATTCGTTTTAGTGATTCTCTCAGATAATATCGTTCCGCGAATACGAATGTTTTTCGACTTTGTGTCTTCCTCTTGAATGATTATCTTTTAGCTTCGGATCATTTCTATTGGCGACATCGAAGTTCGCAGTTGAAATATATACAAGTAATTAATTTTACAAAAGAAAAAAAAAAAGAAGAAGAACATTAACGACGAAACGAACGGACTATTAAGATTAGCGGAATAATTATTCGATATTTCTTGTCGCGATAATCACGTTTAACGGTACCTTTTCCCTTTCCAAGGAGCTGGCTCCGCCCTGTGCACGATCTATTATTTCTTCTTTCTCTTAACGTTGCACCGCCATTTTGCCAGTTTATGCCTATCGTGATCGGTATCACACGTAATTTCCATACGGCCGTGCCGACAAATCGAAAAGAACTCGTATCTCGTATTAGAAAAATCCTGTCGAGTTGGTATGGTTAGTTTCTTGCGACGTTCGTTGCTTTGTCGACTCGTTTGCACGGATCCTCTAAGAACTCGCGAAGGAGAAGGAGAAGCGGAAGGAAACGTCACGGTGTTGTCGCTCGCGAAAGCGAGTCACGAGGATCGAGCCGATGCTCGCTCCGAGACGTCCTCCTCGCAGTCTCATTTTAATTAAACGAAATTCCGCGTCTAACAAAGGGCGGCAAGCCAGCCGGATAATTCGAAAGGGCAGATACGTGCTTCCTGGTTGGTCGAGTCGGTGGATGCGGGTGGTGGCGGCGAGGGAGGAGGGTCGACGGAGGTAGGAACCGGTTCTAGCTTTCCCCCGGGGTAACTGGGTGCCGTCGAGAGACGTTGGAGGAGGGAGGAAGAGAGAGCGAGCGAGAGAGAGAGAGAGAGAGAGAGAGAGAGAGAGAGGGAGAGAGAGAGAGAGAGAGAGAGAGGGAGCTTGGACGAAAGCGAGAGAAAGAAAAGGGCGAAGAGAAGAATGAGCGCGGATGGGAGAGGCTCGATGGACGAAAAGAGAGAGAAAGAGAGAGAGAGACTCCGGAGTGGGATCGATAAAGGGAGTGTCGGCACGAGAATCGGGCATGAGGAACGCGAGGGTGGCCCTCGCCCTAAACGATCACCTTAAGCGGGTCAACGCGTTCCTCGTCCTGTACGAAAACGATAGTCTGGAACGGCTTCATTAACCTCACGTACGAGATGGATCTAGTATAGAATTTGAAGGATCTTCCTCTTGAATACTCAATATGTTCATATTTCAGATATATCTCGAATCATCGATTAAATTTTTGTTAGAATTTCATTGAAAGGAATATAAGAATATCGTTCTTATACTCGGAAAAATGTCGTAAATTTTTTGTTACGACTTTTGCAACTAGAAAACACTTTTGTTCTCCCTCGGGCTCTTTTCTTTTATCGCATATATTCTACATTTATTATGACGGATAACATCCCCGTCTTTAAGTCTATACCTTTGCTTTTTTATATCTTCAAACGAGGGACCAAATGTCGTAAGTGGTTTAATTTGAAAAGACAAAAAAATTTGTAAAACCGTTTGTTTTTCGTCAGAGCGGAAGCTTAATAATAATTCTCAATCATCGTTATAACGGAATCGTTAAGTTTGTTATTACTGCGATGCACCATTGGCACTACACGTCTACGGTCTTTAAGTACCTTGCTATTCATTAATGTCGACCGAATAAATTTATTGTACTTTAACGCGAGGCGTTTACCTTCCACGACATAAATCCATTCGAAGCCCTCCTCCTTTCTCAACGACTCCGTTTCCCTCTCTCTCTCTCTCTCTCTCTCTCTCTCTCTCTCTCTCTCTCTCTCTCTCTCTCTTTTGTTCTTTCTCTCTTTCTCTCTTTCTTATAAACCGGACCGTCGTCGCGTCGTATGCGTTCAGGTGAAGGGAAAGGACACAGGTGTTTCCTCGTCGAATTTTCGTGACTACGAAATATCTCATGCAATTCCTCGCTAATGAATTAACATTTAAGGGCGATAAGAAAAAGAAAATATAACAACGCACTCGATATACTTTTTAATACGTCTCATATATTTTAGATATAATTTTTAAAATCGATCGTTGAAAACGTTTTTGATAATCTCGTTTGCGATCGAAAAGGCGCAATACAAAAGCTTTTTTCGTCGCTGAGTCGAGTTATCCCTACGTGACACACGGGTCGCGTTATCTCGCAGGCTATATGAAACAAGGGTGGAACTTCTGAAGGGGGAGGAGTAATCCTTGCAGGCGGATTACTTGGGATTTTTCTTGGCTTTAGGGTAAAGAAAGGAAACGGGAGAAAAGAAGCCTGGCACTTCCTTCGAAGGAGCAGTCTCCGTATTCCTAACCAACCCCTCGCTGATGACACATTGTCTTTCTTTCGGCTTTTCTATCTATTCTTTTCTTTACGTCGTGCGAAAAGAATACATGTTCTTATTAATGTAGACAGGATCATTTAGGACATGACGACGGATATAACTTGAAATTTTGTGTATATATATATATATATATATATATATATATATATATATATATGTATATATAATATATATCTTTTTTCAGTAGACACGTCTTGAAACACATTAAAAAGAAAATTCCAATGCCTATTAGATATTCATTATTTCCGATAAATAATCAATCGAAGTTTCATCATAGCGACGTATAATACCGTAAAATTACGAGAAAGAACAAGATCTATTTGAAAGGAGGAAATATAGTGCTCTCTTCTCCCTTTCATCCTATCCAAGTACCCGTACCCTCGAATTTTATCTCCCGCTTCCACCCACGCACCTTCCCAAGGCATAGGCGCGCGTGAGCGTAACGCAAGGCACTTTGCCATTGTACTCACACTATCGAGGGAGGCGCGGTTTATAATATGATACGCTCTCACCGAAATAATGTTCCTCCAGCAGCCCCACCGACTCCATCTCTTCTTTTCCCTTCTCCTTTCACTTCTCCTTGGTCCTTCTCTTCCAAGGAGTTTCTCATCTATCAACAGTTTTCTTTTCCCTCCTTGGGCCTCCCTTCCTCTTTCCCTCTCGCATACCGTACGCTTTTCCGGGTAAGATTTATGAAATGGTACTTTGTACGGTTCCATTTTAGCGTACGCCTCGATTTACTCGGTCGGAGTTGCGTCTGGGGCATCTCCCGACATCGTCTTATTTCCAAAGTTTTCTTCTCCTTGGCTTTGCGAAGATGAGAACGAGAGAGCGAGAGAGAAAGAGGGAGAGAACGTACAAGTCGGGCACGCCCCTACAGGATGTCTCCGAAGTCTAATCTCCCATCCACAAATCGACGCCGTTAATCTCTCCTCGGTGTAGGCATCACCTTGATGGACACACTGGCACAGTTTTGTCTTAATTATTTCTCTTAACGATGCTGTCAAATTTAAAACCGACTGCACCTTTCTCTTTCCCTCTCTCTCTCTCTATCTTTCTCTCTTTCTCTCTTCATTACTATCTTTTCCTCTCTATTTCTTGATGTCTCCCGAAGAACGTGTTTCGTAAGTCACGGACCGTTGCCGATTGAAATATTTCCTTGGATCGCTGCCATTATCGTTCTCGTCTGTGCGCTAAAGCAGCTCACGCCTTTCGTTCGTGATATAAAGAGAGTTTATGTTTATTCTACTTACTAATCTTTCCGTTCGTCGGTATCTTTATTCGGACAAGCATATCTATTTATTCACTGCCTACGTGTTATTTTACAAGAGAAATATAAGCTATCGCACTTATGGCAAGACCTAAAACAATCCTAGATTGTCAAGATATTTCTATCGTTAAGGCGTTCAACGTTTCAAGAGGATTTCAGAAACGTCCAGACATTCGGAAAATTCGAAAGTCACATGCGACACGTAGACTCCAGATACACGTTCGCTAAACCATGACTTTGTTTTCTTTTCTTTTCATTTTTCTTTCTTTTTTTTACGTGACATTCCCAGAGACTTTTCCTTTTGATTTGTCGTCTTTTTTTTTTTGTTTCTTTTTCCCTTGCTCTTTTCCTTTTTTCTTTGAGTTCAGTCGTTTCCCTTGGAAAATCGTGGCTGCGCCTGTGCGTCGCGTGCGTGCCACGCATGTCCGACGAGCCCTGGTCTAGAGAGAGACTTATTCAAGCCCTTTTCAGGGGTTGGTTGCGAGTCCTTCCCCGTGTGAGGGAAAAGATAGTATACAAAAATGGATGGGTTCTTAGAGCGTGGATACGATTTTAGCGCGCCACCCTCGTGCCACACCCACATCCATCAACTTAAAATCTCGATTTTCAAGTTCCACCTTTTTCGTTCTTCTCGAAAAATTTTCTCCCCCTCCCGCTCTCTCTCCCTCTCTCTCTCTCTCTCTCTCTCTTTATTTTCCTTTTCGAAACGTTCGTCTGTTTCTTCGACTCTTTTTCTTTAGTTCGTTTTCAATCGTCTTCCTCCATCCTCTTATCTTTTCTCTCTAAACGAAATTTTGAATAGCGACGAGAGAATTCCCAATGGAGATCCTTTATTTTGCTTTTCACTCTGTTGTCGTTTTCACACGTTCGGATGACGTGTGTACGGTTCACTCGTATCGAAAATACGTCGTACTTCAAAGAGTTAAATTCGTCGGGTAGGCGCGTAAAAGTTTATAGTCCGACGTTAACAGAGAAACGCGGCCGTATTTCAAGTTTAGCTCGGTTGTTCGCGATTTGCTCTCGGTAAGTGCGACGAACGTTCGGATCTACTCTCTGCGCCATCGTCAAAAATGGAAATTAGGATATGCGTTGGTTTTAGCGGATACACGTGTAACATTATAACAGAAAATTGTAGCGACAGTTCTCCCTCTCTCTTTCTCTCTCTCTCTCTCTCTCTCTCTCTCTCTCTCCCTCTCTCTTTGTCTCTCTTTTTCATTTTAGTATTATCGCGAGAAAGAGAACACAGGCGTTATGTTAATGTATTTTAGCAATCTACTCTTGTCCGCTAGAAATGCCTAATCGTCAATAAACATCATCGTAAAGAATCAATGCAAAGGGTCGGAGAATGGAGAAGGCTGTTTAGCGTTTAATAAAATACGTACAGAGCTAGTATTATCGCATGCTTACCGTACGATCGTTCAGACTCATGCTTTTATCGTACGTTATTCCGCCTATGTTTATTCCGCACGAAAATATCTTTGTGAAAGAATGGCAACAAGTCGATCGTGTCGGTGCTTTATGCTCGCTTTATCATCGATTTTATGGAAGAGATCGATTACAGTCTTGAACGTAAATTAGCTTTAAGTCGAACGTATCGTATGAGTTTTCTTTTTTCTCCCCCCTCTCTTTACATTTTTCTATTTCTTTCTTTCTCTTTTCCTCCTCTTTGCTTTTTTATCGCGTTAAGCGTGTCGAGTTATGATCCTCGATCGTGCGAACGCAATTCTCTGTAACATTCTTGTATTCTTTTTCTTCTTATATGCCTTCTATATCTCGTGTTAAGTCTCGTGAAATGTTTCTTGGCCGGTAGCCTTCGAGAAGATATAACGAAAGCCGAGAGGGAAAAGAGGGACACGCAGGCATTCTGGCACACGGTGCAAAACTCGTATTTATCATTAGTCGCCGGTAGCTATGGGTAATTAAAGCCGCTCCCCGTGTTCTGACCCAGATATTAATTAAGCATTCGCGGACATCTCTCGACGACCGGGCCATCTCGCTGTATAGCGTACGCGTTCCTCCTGTAATAAAGTCGTGCCTTCGTCATTAATCGTCGACCGGCAGTACGCTCTCGCTCCTCGTTTGCGCGCATCGTTAGCAGTGCGTCTAAATACAGAAGAAGGAAAGTCCCGCGAACGGACGTGAGTACAACATGAACGTACGTGAGGACGATAGGGCAGGTGTATCCGCTCGCGACAATTTGTCGGTCGATTCTTTTACGGTGCCTTTTAGGGCTACGCTCTTCTCTTATCTTCTCTCCTCTCTTCTCCTCTCCTCTTCTCTTCTCTTCTCTTCTCTTCTTTTCTCTTCTCTTCTTTTCTTTTCTTTTCTTTTCTTTTCTTTTCTTTTTTTTCGTTACTACTACTACCTCTTTTTCTGCTTCTTCTTCTGCTTCTTCTTCTTCTTCTTCTTCTTCTTCTTCCTCTTTTTCCTTTTCTTTTTTTTTCTTCTTTTATACGTGCAATTACGAAACGTACTCGACGAATCGCCCTCGTACGACCAGTCGTTCCGTCACCCTGTCTCGTTTGCCAAGAAAAATATTTTAAGGCGAGCTATAATTAAGGTCGTATAGGGCTAATATCGGTATGGCGATAAATTCTCCTCTACGTCTCTGGAATCGTCAACGTATGATTAGGATTTAAGGATAAATATCGAAATTAAGAAAGCGTTTGAGAAGAACGGAAGTTCTATATTGAAAAACGATCCACCCTTCTCCTTCTTATGGTAGAATCTATCGTTAGTCAAATCACGTGACGACCATTCGAAATTTCCCTTCCTAAGTTTAAACGTTTCTCCGAGTCGCTATAAAATCCGATAACGATTTAATATCGAAGTCTACTTCCGTTCGACGATACGATGCCATCTGTATCCGGTATTTTTCTAGGATTCTTAGATCTCATCGATCGTCACGGAGATAAGCGCGTGATCAAAATTTATAAGAACGTTTAATGAAACTTGTTTCCGTTCTGTCGAACGATCAGATCGACTATCCATTTTGATAAGTTAAAGATCGCTCATTGTCCTCGAAGAAAAAGACAATCGGAAAAATATGGACAGAGACTCGTCGTACGAACGAATCGTTTTCTCGAACGACCCGTTATATTTTCGCGTGTCTGCGACGAGAAACACGCGAATTTCGAGCCGTAAATCGAGAAACGCGCTGACTTATCTCGTACAAATCGGTGAAAGAGCCAAACAACAAGCGGTAGCTTCGTCCTTCTCGGTAACGCGCCTTCACCGAAAATTTATCGTTACACGAAATTAAAAAAGAGTTCTACTGAGATAAGGCTTAACAAATACGGTTTTTAGTGCACTAGGAGGGTGTTCATTTATTTTCGTCCACTTGACTCGCAACGAGCGATAAACTTTGTCTCTTTCTCTCTCTCTCTCTCTCTCTCTCTCTCTTTCTTTTTGTCGCGTGCATAGCCACTTCACCTGTCGTGTCTTTCCTTTGGCCGAAAACTTTTCGCCTTATCTTCGAGTTCTTCCGCAAAAATAAAACACAGCCATGTCTCCTTGGCGACTTTATCGTTCTGCGATCGTTGTGAAATCGTGCGGCGAACGTGTACGCTTGCTCTTAATTCTCTCGCGGTAGGTTTCCCACGAGCTCGTAAGAAACTTTGTCGAGAATTCCGCATTGCGTTTCGTTTAACATCTCATGCGTAAAGGGAACGATCGAAGAATCGTGTAATTTACAAAGAATTTTGAAAATTCTCAAGGATTAATTCTCGGTGGTTATCGGTAGACACAGAGAATCGGAGATCCAAGGGAAGAACTTGGATGATTCACGAGCGAGTCAAATCTATCGTCGGAAGGACCGTGGTGGTTTTCGTAAACTCCGCAAGTGGATCGGACCGAGTATCTCCGTGTGGTCGACGCTCGGTACCGAGAATAGATCAAAAGCTTCTCCGTTGCGACCAAATTGCCGGTCGCAGATGCACGCATAATCTCCGGTACCATTCGTCTATATTTATTGCTACGTAGTAGACTCAACGTCGCCGTGGTTTAATGATGAAAAGACCGGAGTCCGGAGCTGTTTCTCATACGGACGACGTTTACACGAAGCGCCCACTAAAACTTGAAACGCGAACGTATTATTGTCCTTTAGGAAAGACTTTCGGATGTTGGACTTGCTTCGATATTAATTAACGGAAAGCCGAAACTCGTGGTTTCTATTAACGAACATCGAGAAATTCAATGCGGAAGAACTTTGATGTTTTGCCTTGTTACTATGGGTTCCATGGAATATCATATCTCGTGCGGTTAGCTTATACGATCTATTATATATCGTACATGCAGATACTAGTTATAAATTAATTTCGATGTAATCACATTCTTTAACACATTTTATCATCGATCTACTAATCAACGTCGAAGCGATAATTACATCGTAAGATTTTTCTCTCATTTCGTTGAGAGTATCATCGGCAAGATTTATCATCCGCTTCTCCCATCTTTACCTTCGTAATATTCTAAATAAGAAACAGCAGAGCGTTGTCTTCCATACCTTTACGAGAGAGTGCGATGTAAAAGAGATAAGAAGAGCTATACGGTTGAAGGTAAAGAGGAAAGAGAGAAAGATACGTAGAAAGTTCACGACCGAAACTCTCTTACGAAAGGAGACGATTTTTCTTCGGAGCCACGAGGACGGAAGAGAGGCGCGATCGAGAGAGAGATAGGGACCACCTTCCTAACTCAAACAGGATTGTAATTAGCTGTCACGGCCAATTCGCCAATAACGTCGGCGTATTTATGCGCCTACTTTGGCGCCCGATAAAAACTCGTTTTTGAAACGGTTAATCGCGCGCTTGCCCATACTGCCAGAGTAACCCCCACCCTTTTACGCGGTTATTGCACTTTATATATTCCGTTCGAATAGTCGAGCTCCTTTTTGCGTGCCTACTTAAATCCTTGCGTTTCTTTCTCTCTCTTTCTCTCTCTCTCTCTCTCTCTCTCTCTCTCTCTCTCTCTCTCTCTTTATATATATATATATCTTCTCCTTCTATACTTCTTATTTTTCTTCTTCTCCTCTTCCTCCTCCTCCTTCTTCTTCTCTTCCTTCTTCTTCTTCTTCTTCTCTTCCTTCTTCTTCTTCTTCTTCTTCTTCTTCTTCTTCCTTTTCTCTTTTCTTCCTCCTTTTAGGTCTTCACTCTTAACACGCCTTGCCTCCAATCTCGGCGGTTTTATGCGGCGACGCGCGTCGGAGCGAAGCTTCGCGATAATAACGTCCCGCGGAACTGCTCGGCGAAATTATACCAGAGAATATTTGATGGCGTAACACCGGCAATAAATCGCAAGGATATAATGTATAATTTGTAATACCGTAAAAGGAAGATCGCGCTATACGCGGCATAACGTGTGCGAATTTCGCTCGCATCGTATTCCTGCGACATTTTATGCTCGGCATAAGTTTTATCGTGGTCAATTACGACGTTCGATACCAGTGTCTGATCTTTTCTTCTTTTTGTTTCTTCCCTTTTCGTTTCTTTTCTTTTCCTTTCGAATTAGTCTCGACCTGTCTTTTGACATTTATTGGACTACTATAATCTAATGTTTAAAGACGTTTCGTCTTTCAATACGACGACATGGTGAATGTAAATATCTTCTCGTATGTTCGACTTAATTACGTTCGGTTCGTTACGCCCTCGGAATTTAATTACCAAATCGATCGATCGGTACGTAGTTAACGTCGCGACTAATGACAAATCGTCGTGTTCGAAAGGAGAGTAGATAATCTCTCATCGTTCGTTCGACTTCGTTCCATTGCCCAGAACTTCTCCATCCGCCGTTCTTCTCGCGTTATTCGCGATTATATCGGCGTGAGCCTCGCGAACACCTTTGGATTGCTATCGAGTGCTAACGAAGTCGATAGGACGGAGCTTGTTTCTCCATGGGACAGGACAATAACCGGTGTGTACGCGGCCGTTCGTTCGTCCATCTATCCATCCGTCCATCCATCCATCCATCCATCCATCCATCCATCTATCTATCCATCCATCCATCCATCCATCCATCCATCCATCCATCCATCCATCCGTCCATCAGTCCGTCCATCCGTCTGTTCGTTGACCGGTGCGACGTCGACCAATAGGAGGACGCGTCTGCCGTCCGGTCGGGGCAGCAGGTGCGAGCATGACTCGTCGTCGGTATACTTGTGTGCGTACATTCACGTATCTACGTATAATTACGCCTTCGCTTACCTACATACGCATTACATACTCCCGGACTCTCGGACTCTCCTCTTCGTCTAGCTACCAATTCTAGCTTTATACGAAGCGACGTATACAGCGTCCTGTGCTTTTCGTCCGCTTCCGTGCCTACGCGTATACTATGTACGTATAATACTCTGCCGTTCCTATAAGTTGAACGTTCTCTACCACGTGTATAATAGATACACGGATCTTCCTCTTGGATCTACTAACAAAGCAGACACCGTGTATTTTACACCGTAACATCGATCCGTTGTAATGATGATCATCATTGTTATTCTTTTTGTTTTCTTTTTTCTTTCTTTCTTTTTCTTTCCTTCCATCTTTCTTTCTTTCTTTCTTTCTTTCTTTCTTTCTTACCTTCCTTCTTTTTTCTCTATATCTCTTTGTTTCTTTGTCTCCGTCCTTTTCATTTTCTTTCTTTTTATCTATATATTTCATAGTAGTTACAAGAGATTGGATCGCGGGAAACAATAGAAGATTAAACTTACCTGAGTTTACTTTCTTCTCTCTCTCTCTCTCTCTCTCTCTCTCTCTCTCTCTCTCTCTCTCTCTCTCTCTCTCTCTCTCTCTCTCTCTCTCTCTCTCTGTTTGATTTACGAATCGTTTCCGAGCGACGATTTCCGCGCCTCGCTCATTCGCAATTAGCGCAAGAATAGCGGAGTCTCTTTGCTGACCGAAAAATGTTCTGTGAGAAAAATTATTAATTACGTTGGCAGAGTAAGAGAGAAAGAGAAAGAGAGAGAAAGAGAGAAAGAGAAAGAGAGAGAGAGAGAGAGAGAGAGTAAAAGGAAGTAGGAGAGAGACAGAGAGAGAGAGAGAGGGAGGAGGGACCGAGAGATCGCGTCTTTCTTCGGTCGGACATTGTGCGGTGAGCGGAGTTATTCATGGCATGCATATATCATTTATGCATGACACGTAGAGGTATGGCCGCATATGCGATTGCGGGTATACCACGCGATATATACGTAGCCTCGCGTGTGCGCACGCGCGTTCTCACTTTGCCCGATCCTCGCCATCGCTAATATCTTTTATCCGTAATTCGATTTGAGAGATGGACGCTCGTAAAATATCTAATATTCGTCGAATTGTTCTCGGCCACGCGAATCTTCCTCATTTGTTTACGATCTTCTCCTTCATCTTCTTCCTCCTTCTCGTCGTAACGAAGAATTTCTGTACATATCTCGTACATCCTTCTATACCGTTGTATCTTTTTTAACATATCGAGAAATATCATTGTTTCGATCGATTTTTCTTCTTGTTCAAAAATCATTCGGAGAAAATATCGGAGAAAATTTTTCTATATGCAATGTATGTCTATATATCGTAGTTTATGACTTAGAATCATGTACTGAGAGGACGATTAGGTACGCTTGGTCAAATTACAATCCACCTTTGGGAGATCCACATAGGTATGTAGTTATATAGGTAGTACATATTCACGTGTACATATCCACGTCGTACGTGATCGCGTAGAGTTACGAGTAATCGTGAGTACCAAGCCGCCTGCACTTCGAGAGGCTCTTCGATGCACATGCGTTTTCTCTCTCTCTCTCTCTCTCTCTCTCTCTCTCTCTCTCTCTTTCTCTCTGTACGGTATCGATCTGATTAAAATTCAAGGCATTACGTGCAATCATGTAAATATCGAGAATCGTTGAACGTTCGAGAGTAGTGCGCTACTTCCACGAATGACAAAATATTCGTCCATACGTACATCTGACAAGCGCAAATATCCATGTATCTGTCTTATCTTCGTTAATTCATTAACCTATCTGCACTCGACTTTATCTCTCTCGGTCTTTCTCTCTCTCTCTTTCTTTCATTTGTTATTACGTCTCTACTAGACCGACACTACGGCTCCATTAGTGCGTATATACGCGTCAGACGTTACACCGCATTTACAAGTCACGACACGCGGGGTCAATATTATGCAACGACCTGGTAGACGTCTATAGACGATACATATGCATGTACATATACATATCCGTACATATATCACGTCAATGCGTATATGTAGCCGTACGTGTCTACACGTATAAGTGTATATATGTGTGTATGTATATATATATATATATATATATATATATATATATACGTACGCGCGTGTATATAATATACATACAAATACGTGTAGCGCACTAATTCCCGTACTAATTTACGCACGATACGTATACGCTCTCGCGTGCATCAAACCGTCCTGCATGAATTCACGCTCGAGCATCGTGCGAATGCTCTCGCATACTCTTCTACGATGATGTAGGTACTATATAGATACGTACGTGAGTAGATACGTAACCATGTAGGTGGATTGGATGATTGGAATCGTAGAACGAACGAAGGTCTTCGTGCATGCGACGCATCGTTACGAGTCTAGTACATACCTACGCCACTTTCTATGGTCATCGAGAGAACGACCGTGCGAACTGCCAACGCGTCCAGAGATACGTTTTGGCAACGATATTATTGTCTTTTGATTATATCGGCCAATGGAAGCATTGTCGGAAGTGTAGCGGAAATTGTGCCTCCCGATGCGCGACTAGGGGAAGACTATGTACAGGGGTGGAACGGAGAAACGAGACAGATAGAAAGGGCGGGAATACGATATGCGCGTAGACGTAAACGCGTGGTTCGTTTCATCTTCGTCTTCGTAGGTAACTGCAATTTCGATACGTGCCAAACGTCACGTCAAAGAAGGAAAACGGAAATTGGATGGTCCAGCGTTTCGTAATCTTCCTGTGGATGTAATAAACGTTCGTAGGGTGATTTATAGAATTTTATTTATCCCTTCTAATAAATATCTTACTAACCGGATATGATAAAACGATTACTTGGAATGTTATGTTCCATATCGTTCCGATGACTTTCATCCAAGGAACTATTATCAATCCTACCGAGATATACGAGGAACGAAGAAGCATTTATTAGGTGCTCCGATCGGTATGCACGTATCCTACCGAATGGATGGGAATAAGTTCTTGATTTCCGGTTCTTTCGAAGGCGTACTTTCTTCGTCGTTTTCGTCGTCTCCGTCGTCTCCGTTCGTCTATTATAAGTTCGATGCAGATTCCTTCGCTCCACGTTCGCCATTCTTACGAGGAATTCGATATCGTGCAATTAAATGCTCTTCTCCCTATCCCACCCTTTCGCGAGGATGGAAGATGCAGTCAAAGAGAGAACGTAAGGTCGACCGTCTGAAGGGGAGAAGTTGTAGGATGCGACGTAGGCGAAAGAGAGAAAGGGACAAGAAAGTTGCCTGCAAACAGTCGGAGAAAGAATCTTGCCGAAGCTAGAATCTTGCTGAAGCTTTAAGTAATTGGAAGGATGTATGTATGTTGGTATATACCTAAATATGTATGTGTATATATATATATATATATATATATATATATATATATACTCGGTATATTTGTATGAGCGAATTGCTCGCTGGCTTTCTTTTTTCTTCTCTCTATAAGTACGTTGCCTTCCGAGCGAGTATTCTAAAACGATTGCGATTCTGCTGCTGCATTATTATCGTTCTCCTGCGATTGCTCTCGATGAGGGAACAATTCGTAATATTATTCGACTCGAACCTATTTCAATTCGTTGATTTACGTAAGGACTTATATTTGCCGATAAAAATCTACGATCCTTTAAATAATTTTTATTTGAAGATATTGTACGGAGTATTTATTTCGTTTGCGAGGAGTTGAAAAAATTTGTCTACACGCTTAAAAACCTGTTTGATCGGGCTAAGATGACCTTTCGAAACTTGATAGAAATTCTTTAAATGATTTTAGTTTACCATCTATTAGCGATCTCCATGAAATATTCGCTGTAAGAGTAACATGTAGTTTCTCTCATGTGATACTGTATAAGTCAATGCCTAAGTACCAAACCAAGATGGAATACGTCTTTCTCGCATATACATCGATGTGTATAGAGCCAATGGCATCGCCATTGAGCCGATGTTCGCGTCTAATGGTAGTGCAAATAGTTTCTATTGAATTAGCAGATCCTACACCGGCTATTTTGCTTAGAATTTCCTGCATGCTTTTGTATCTTGTGGCGAGAGACGCCTTGAAAGCGCAAATTTCCTGAACGCTATTTACCTTTCCATTAAAAGACGATGAAGGCGCGTCCTCTTCCTTCGCTTAAGAAAATCTTTGTCTCTCTTTACCTATAAGAGAAAGGACGAAAGGAAGAAAAAGGATCTCGCTCGTATCTCGTTGATTCGAAGGATAGAAACGAGAAGAATCCTTTCTAATTTGTTAATTTTTCAAAAAGTATCGTTACCCTTTGGGAAAAATGATAACAATCGCCGTAACAACAAAGTTTATATCTAAATGTCATTTCTAAGAACTCTTTGTAACGAGCTTTGTGACGAGGTCTGTGTCCATTTGTCATTATCCGCAAATAACGCGAAGCATACACGCACGACGGTATAGTCCTTAAAAGGGGAGAAAAGAGACGGCTTTTATTCATTTTCTCGTCCAGGAAGAGGAGGCTAGGTATAATTTGAGCCGATGCCACGCCTTCCAAGAGAGGCATTGGCCTTGTAGCGTATTGCGCGAGTAACCTTAATAATGCCACGGTGCGAAGTATAATTACAATATTACAATTGGACCTACGACGTACCTCGAGCGTGAAGCTACGAAACGATAATTCCTGCCTACCAGATGTAATAATTCTAGTTTTTCGCATGTTATCTGTCAAATTCTATTCGGTTCTTTCCGAGTATGTTCATTTGCTAAAGAAAAAGTTATTTAATTCTAATAAGCGACGTCATTCAAACTATACCTGATTTTCAACGCTTATGCTCTTTCTTTGCATAAAACGAGATACGTTTAGAAAGCCGACGTTATATCTAATTGTCCGTAGTTTTGTGCATATCTTCGGTTTAACGACTGGAGAGTAAAAACATGGCGAGTACTATGACAACGGCAGCGACGGCGACGGCAACGACGACGACGACGACGACGACGACGACGACGACGACGACAACGACGTTGTCATTGGCCTTCCTTTTTTCGCATGCGGTATACCGCAGGATTGGTTCGAACGCGTAGGCCGCGGTTGTTGATTTAGGTACGGGCTTGTTCGCATGGGTTGGGTGCAGGCCACGCTGTAGTCGTATCTGAAAGCATACGAGTAAAGGCACGTACGATTGCGTCAAATATAAACAGCCGTAGATGTGCACGACGGTATTACCCATAATTGGCGTAATCACTTGCAAACATGCAGTTTATTCTGCCATTACAAATTTGTTACAGTCCAGATGGCTAACGAATAGCGATCGTATGAGTTCAAACGGATTTCAACCTTCTTCTCCTCCCATCGATCGATTTGCTCTCCGACATATATATTTACCATCCATTTTCTTTTCCTTCCATATCCTTTTTTCTTCTCCTTCTTTGAATCGTCGTTAATAAAAAGTTGAAAGGGGAATACGATACTAGTAAATCTCATTTCGATCGAAATCACAGACTTTCCTTTTGGTAATGAAGATTTTGGAAAATTTAGGGGGATTCCGTGTATGATTTACACGATGAGTCCTCCCCAGATTCGTTACAACACCGATTCGAAGCCTGCACAAGATTAAATTTAATCGAAATTGACCTCTTGAATTTCTTTCGCAGACCACACGGGTGAAACGTAATCTCATACGTCGGTCGAGTCTTCTTACCTTCTCTCTCTCTCTCTCTCTCTCTCTCTCTCTCTCTCTCTCTCTCTCTTTCTCTTTCTTTCTCTCTCTCTCCCTTCTTCCCTCTTTCTTACTCTCCCACGTACATTGGTATATACTAAACCTATCTATCCTTTTGCTCTTCATCCCTTTTTTCTCTCTTCTTCCCATCATGAGAATAATCTCGAATACTGCCACAAATATTTTTGATGTATTCGATCGATACCGTACTAGTAGTGGTTCGCACCACTATCCTTTCATTGAAGATTCGACGATAGGCTTTTTATCAAAGCGGAAATACCAAACGGGATAACGATCTATAACTTGATATAGTCGTATGCAGCTTGTTCTTGTACGTTTGTAATGCGACAAGTGTAATAAAGAGGACTCTCGCTCAGCTACTTTTTCTCAGAACGATCGCGTACGTTTGATTTTATTTATAGCCGCGATATAGACCCAATGGATAATAACGTCAAGGATAATCGACATGATGACGATAGAAAGGAAGAGCTGACGTAGCAAGAAATTCCAGCTCTGTCCAACGATGATAACGAGATAATAATGATGTTAGCTATGAACCCGTAATAGATAGTCTCTGAAAGCGGTCATCGAAGACAGACCGTAGCTTCAAGGCACGACATGGCTGTTTTGCGGATTAACCTTGATTGGGGGTCGCCATGGAACCCCATAGTGGTTGCACCGTGGGTGGCTGCTTCGCGGAAGGTCAAGATGGACCTTACTCCTTCTTTGAAACACGAGTATCCTGTAGGTACTTTTAAAAGGCTATTGTACCTATTCACGGAGCGAGTTTCACTCTGTTTTGATCATCGTCAAGCGGTCCACTTGGAATCCTATACGTTTTCATGGCGTTGAATTAACTTTGCCAAACGAGACAGACAATATAGCAATTTACGTCCGCTAAGTTGCGTGCGATCTTTCGACTAATGCTTCGATTAGTTCTCATCGAAGTTCTAATTTCTCTCTTCTTCTTTTTTTTTTCAATCTTTTTCCATTTCACTTTTTCTCCCTGTTTTATCTTTTTATACATTTTACATGCGTTTCTATTCCTTCGTGCGGGTAGCTTTGACGGTCTGCTAATTATGCTTCTTCGTAAACAGATCCGAATGGAAAATGTTTGTCGATGCCGGTCATTGCAGCCGGCAAGTGCTTTCAACGCAGCCTGTACGTTAATCCAACTCTGCGTAATTATTGATTGCACACTGGCATGCGAGGGTCCAATAAATGTTGCGGCAGCCGTCTGTCGACGTTTTCTCTCTCCCTCTCTCTCCTATCAGTCTGCTCCCATTTCTCTCTCCCCTTCTCTCTCTCTCTCTCTCTCTCTCGCTCTCATGAAATATACCCTCGTTGGAATATCAAGGTACGAGTGTCGCGTAATCGGCTCGACGTGGACGCTAGCAGGATATTCATTGATCATCCTGGACCTCTTTACGATAAGAACTATGTTCGAGGGAGTGAGATAAAGATATAGAAAGTGAAAGACAGGGAATTCGCTTGCGATGGCTCCCAGTTTTTATCGATGGATCGACTACCGTTGCGTTTCGGTAGCTTTATCGTTCCTTCAGATCTTTTAGCTGTTTCGACCCATAATATTATATTAATGAAATTTACTTCCTAAGAGAAAATTACAGTCCCTTCGTCGGTGTCGCGGTGCACGAAGCCGCCGGAGTGAGAGGGAGCCAAAGGTACGCAATAATTTCCACCCAATTACCGGCGATCCTAACGGTTTGTTTGTTCACTCAAGGGCTTACGTTGTAATCATCCGGGGATGATAATTGATATCCAATTTCGTCTCCTTCAATCCCTTTCCGCTTTCGTTGAGCTTTGGCTGATCTTTTTTAGAAGATAGTTTTTTTTATAAATAATAAGTTTCTATAAACACATGTTCGATCGACCTGGAGAAATTTTCTATAACATTTATCATACCCTCGTAAATAATCATACGTTTTAATTTGTCCGTGGAATCTTATTGTAAGAACTCGTAAGAAGCGAAATCGGCGGAAGACATAATTTGCGTTATATTTTGTGAATGAAGAAATTCGATCGCCTGATTCACCTTCATGGTGAATATTCGAGACAGAGAAGAGAATTTCAGCTTCCTTTTTTGACGTATAAGATGAAGGAAAAATGAGATAGAGATAGATAGATAGATAGATAGAGAGAGCGAGAGAGAGAGAGAGAGAGAGAGAGAGAGAGAGAGAGAGAACGGAAAGGATAGAGAGAGGATCCTCTTGGAAGGAACCAGCACGAAGCTCTTCAAATCCGAATGAATCTCTGCGAGGATCTATATTGAGGATCTACAGCGGGTTGCATAACAATGCCGGCCGATGTTGCCTTCATGCATAAGTATCTATGCAAACCCAATAGCGATCCTGAAGAGGCAGGATGCGCGGCAAGATAATATTTTCATATGAATACAAATGGCCCCTCTTTCTTTCTTTCTTTCTGTCTTTCTTGCCTTCTTTCCTTTTTCTTTCTTCGACGTGCGCCACGAGATATGGGACTCTCTTTTTCTCTTCCTTTCTCTCTGTGTCTCGTTTTTTCTTTTTTTCACTCTTGACGCTAAAGTACGTATGTACGTACGTATCCGTTGGGTCTTGTACGCTTCTTCTTTACTCAAGAGTGTCCTCTTCGGTTTGAGAGGACACGGCGAAACCGTTTTACTTTCTTTCGAGTGCTCCCTCGCCAACTTTTCGTCTCGGCAACGTACATATAATACACGTCTTTTCGATATTTAGGATATCCTCGTGTTATTCCTTTCTCTTTTACCGACACTATTTATATCATATACATTCTCGAGTATCTCGGAATCACTTTTAACAATGTAATTATTTCACTTACCCTATTATATATAACAGTTTTTCGTATTCGATCGTGAAAAATTGGAGATATTTTTTATTTCACTATTGTACACAATACACAGTATCCGATTAGCACGCAGGCCAAACATGGTAATCTTAGACGCGCATCGCGCGACTTTTTGCGTCTATACTTAGAGATTTCTCGTCGCGATAGACGGGTATAAAGAAGGTCTAGAGACTATTTTGTTCTATAATCTTCCCTCAGCGGTCTTTGTGTTTTTAACGGAGCTTACGTGCCGGTGCATTATACTATGCCTCTTCCTTCTCCTCTTCTCCGTATATATCACCCAGCTAGTATTTTCTTCCTTACGAATTACGCGGCCTGAGAAAGGAAAGAATATGCTCGCGCCTAATTATCTTCATTAACGGCGATGTGGAAATTGTAATGACCGGCAGCCCGTACTCCTCGAAACGCAAAGACTTGCGTAACTTTTCGTGCGGTCGAAGCTTTCCCTTCTCGCCTTTGTTTCCACACGCCCCCGCGACCGGTCGGCTTCTGGTAATGATCGCTCGTCAACTACTAGAATTACATCCGGTAACGTAGCCAACGATCGTCGCCTCTACTCCAGCATGCACGCATGCACGCATGCACATACATATATACATAGGCACGTACGTACGTACGTACGTACTTACGTGCTTGTGTGGTGCTTGTTCTCCAAAGCAAATAAATCAGCGTTCGACATCTATGAAAGATCGTTCTCCGATATTATCGTTAGTCATTGTATTCATATTACGTAATTTCATCGTATTTACCGGCGTCCGAATTTATATGGTACACCTGTGTTTTCCTTCAAGCATGTCAACAACCAGTTGAAGGATGGAAAGGCAACAAGGACGAGTTTTGTTGTTGGTTTATAAAGTAAGACGCGTTATATGGATTTTTATGATTACAGGGTAAAATTAATCGAGTATGATGAAGTGTGCTTTAACATGTATCAATTTTCTTTTTATTATATATTTTCAAGCGTATATCGCTTATTTCAATAAGTAACGTACGGTAACGCGATCGTACGGTACACATTCGATATTTTTCTATAGAAAGCCAAGAGTAATCTTGCCGAGCGAATTTCTTCTTAGCCGTTTTGCCGGTGTATTTAGCGCTAGTAGTTACATATCAAGAGATGAAAGTATTGTAGTCGCGTTAGTGTGAGAAGTTGAATGTAATTTTGCAAGTAGAAAGTAACACGTTTGTATTTTCTTTAAGCACTTTGCCGGTAGGTAGTAGATAGTAGGTAGGTAGGTAGGTAAGTACGCTTCGTGCCATGGCAGAAGGGGAGGTGAAAATTTCATTCGAAGCTTTGCGGTCTTCGTAGATAACTGTAATGAAGGTAGACGGGTACTTCTGGATGGAAGAAGGGTAAGAAGAGAGTTTCCGCTGTTGGATGTACGCACCGGTATGGACTTACCAATGAGAATTTCCGAGAGAGAAAGAGAGAGAGAGAAACAAAGTGGAAGGGGAAGTAGATAAATATTTTCAGGCACGTATAACGAGATGTAAACGAAGGCCGAGGTAAAGGGTATACGAAGTAAATCTGACTGGGTGGCTAGAGGAGAGGGCGAAATTACAAGACGAACGTTCACGACGAGCCAACGCATTTAAAAGAATAATTTAAAAGGACTTTTATATAGCTCGTTTTGAGAGAATGCAAGCCGTAAAAAGCAAACATTTTATTGCCTTAGATGTCATTGGTGGCTTACTAAAAAGCCGTTGACACGCGAGCCTCGACTTCTTTTCTTTTATTTTCACAACGATCTTGCGTACTTCCCTTCGACTTTTTACAATCGTCATAGTAATTACATAGAAAGCATTAGCGCTCTGGCTAATTGCCGGCAGGCATTCACTTTATGGTGTACCGAACGTTTAATTGATTCGCGGGAATCCTCGACAATCAACCGGATAAGACGATTCTACTAGACGAGTATTATACATTCGAACGAAGTTTCTTACAGATAATTTAAAAAAAAAAAAAAAGAAGGATCATTGTTTAATCAAATGTCGTCTTAATTATTATTCTTATTTTTATACGAAAAAATATATCTGCAAAAATATATCGTGACGTAAGATATTATCGGGCGTAATAAGCACGACTTAAACTCTAAGAATTCTTTTAGAATTCTTTTATTAATCCACGAAGGGAAAGGGACGGATTTAAAAGTTGGTATCATCGGTAGCGACCTCCGACCTCCATTCATCTTTTGATTCTCTTTTCTTAAAAGAAATTTACTTCTATAGGGAGAAGAGGATTTTGAGGAAAGAGGAATCGAACGAAGATATGGAAAGTTATACGGATAGAGTCCTGCGTTCGATAGCTATTTTCTACATATGTATCTTACATATGTATATATATATATATATATATATATATATATGTAAATATATTTGTATGTAGAAACACGCAAGGTTATCATCGTTCTTCTTTAAATACGAGGGACAAGTAATCACTCGGTATCGTTCTACATTAAGGAGCAAAAGGAGCATTAAAATTCCGCAAAGGAGAGAAATCTTCGGTATTCTTATTCTGCAGCATATCTTTTCTAAAAAGCATAGAACTCGTCGAGCGTGACCAATGAGAGTGCGAGAAAAATAGAAAGAAAGAGAAAGAGATAGATAGATAGAGAGAGAGAGAGAGAGAGAAAGAGAGATGTTTATAGGCGCCAGAGACGCGACGGTCCTCCTTCTCGGTGTCTCTCCTACGCTCTTGGCCCTTTCGGCTTTCTCCACCCACCGGCTCTTCTCTACGGTCGTTAGAGCGAAAACGTTCTCCATTAACACCTCCTCTTTTTTCCTTTTGTCAGTTGGCAGACGCGTCCGCGCCAAAGCGATATTAAAAACTCCCGGCTCCTGCAATAAAGTTAACTGCTTCTCGTACGCGTGGGATCCACCCACTATGACAGTTTGTCGCTCCCTCTTTTCCACTATGTTCCATCTTTATTTCTCTCTTTTCCAAACATCTTAGAAGGAACACGTCTCTATCGGATAAAAGCTAGCTCTCGATCGGTCGTTTTAACGCACGCGACAACGTTTCCATTCTATGAGACATGAGATAAATCATCGTATCCTTCCTACGATCCAGTCTCTTTCTTTTTACTAGGCGAAGCTTCTCTTCTCTTTTCTTCTCTTTTCTTTTCTTCTCTCGTAAGAACACCGAAGGAGAAATCGAACAAAGAGAAGGAAGAAGGACGTTGGAAGAAATTGTCTTCTTCGAGGGAAACGAACGGAGGAGTGGTTACGAAAGGAGAAGGCGAAGGCGAGGCGACACGAGCTCGCGAGCATAGAGAAAAAGAAAGAGAGAGAAAGAGAGAGATACGAAACGAAGGAGGAGGCTACTTTCACTCGACGGAAGAACCGCGTCGCGAAGTGGAGTGCCGGATATAGAGTGGCGGAAAGGCAAGAACTCTATTGCTTTGTTATATATATATATATATATATATATATATATATATAGAAAGAGAGAGAGAGAGAGAGAGAGAGAGAGAGAGAGAGAGAGAGACACGAAGAAAAGAAAGGGACCAATGTGGCGAGGGGTAGAGGGTAAAACTCTCCGAGCGAGCGGTGTTCGTGCCGAGCTTTGATATCCAGTCGGCGCACAAAGAGTTGTCGCCGGTATGCTCTACGTCTAATGTAATTGCGTGGATAGCTACGTACCTATCTATCTCTACCTACCTATCTACCTACCTATCTACCTACCTACCTACCTACCTACCTACCTACCTACCTACCTACCTACCTACCTATCTACCTACCTACCTACCTTTCCTATCCACCTTAGCTATTCCTCTCTTTACTTATTTGCACTGACTGTGAGAAAGTCGCGCCGCATTCAACCTCTTTCCCGTCTACGCGACTCGTTCTCTTCTCGGTTATGCTATATGACGCGCGAGAAAGAGAAAGAAAATGAAAATACTCGAAATGAAAGAAAATTCCTTTCTCTGTAGCACCGAATAGTTGATGCTACGAGTAAAATTTTACTTCTGCTGACGTACACACGTATAAAAACGTCTTTCGTTATATCGAACTAGGAAGGAAATAAACAAAAGTGATATGAAAGAGTTAACTTTTCATTTCGTTTCTTAGGACCGAACGATACACTTGGAAATATTTATTTTCAAGTAGGATCAATTAGTCACTTTGTTGCTCGTAATCGAAACTCTCGAGTTTCGATACACTTTCGGAATAGCATCTTCCGCGGATATTCGTCTTTGAATCCTCGAAGAAGCGTATTCAGAGCGAGTTGCGAGAGAGACAGAGAGAGAGAGAGAGAGAGAGAGAGAGAGAGAGAACGTTAGAGAGAGATTTATAGTATTCATGGAACGGCGGCGGTGCCCTACGTTACAATCTCGTGTATTTAAATACATCGTGAGAGATGGAAATGTATTTAGACGACAGCTCCTCTGAAAGGAAAATAATTTGACATATTTTAAAAGTTGGAATATCGCTCGAACTTCTAAAGCCGCCTTCCCCAACACGGCTTCTTCGCTCCTTGAAAGTCGGCGAAAAGGGAGAAAGAGAGAGAGAGAGAGAGAGAGAGAGAGAAAGAGAAAGAGTGAGATAGAGAAGGAGTGAGAGAGAAAGAGAGCGAGAGATGAAGGAGAAAAAAGAGGGTGGTGGCGACGAGTAAGCAGAACGAAGACGGGGATAGACGGGGATAGAAGAGAGAGGGGCCAAGTAATTTTAAAGCGATTTTTACTCAAAAAAGTTTACATTAATTGAGAGCTTAGGAAGGCGTACGAAGCAACTTCCATTTTCTCTTTGTACTTCGTTTACCAGTGCAAATGTTATTGCCAATCGGTCGATCCATATTTTGATACGTTTAGCAACGCCACGAACATTTTCACGATTCGATTTTAGGAGTCACGACTTCTTCGGATAAATCCTTTCTCCTTTTAACAGAATCTAAATCTCGTGATACCTATATAATTTCTTTCAAATCTCAAAGCACGATATGTGTATGCAACCAAACATTAAGTAATTACCCGTGCATTACCATTCGCGTCACGCAACTCGTTGAAGATAAATAGGAGCTTGCTATTCACGAATACGGGCTCCGATTCAGAATAACTTCTATAGGAAACACCTGTGAAAGTCGGGCAAGGTTATCGTGGTTTTACGTCCCTTTTAAAAGAACTCCAGTAATAGCTGACAATAAACGGCAACAAAGTTTTCCCGCGCGAACTCGTACGATGTTGGAAGTATTTAAATATTCAGTGGGACGATGAGAGAGAGAGAGAGAGAGAGAGAGAGAGAGAGAGAGAGAATAAAAATAAAAAAATAAGAGGAAAAGAGAGCCTTCGATCGAAAAAATCGTGAGATTCTTTGCGATCGCGCGAGATCGGTAGAGTCCGTGTTGTCTCAACAACGAATGTCGACAAAACATTTTATTTGTTTTTGTCAAAGCAAAACTCTCTTTCTTTTTCTCTCTCTCGACGTACATGTACGTATATAACGAGAATCGATGAAGTGTTTACGTCGTTACGATTTTATTCCCTTTCCAAGAGAAGCATCAAAATATTGAACGATCGAGAACCGTCCAGTGTCAAGTGATATTTTTTCGTAAAGCATTACGTGTCGCTGGAGAAATCGGTGAAACAGTTTGGTCCTAGGTCGATCGCTATTTCTCGTAACTCTTACAAGTACCGACCAACCTTACACCAGCCCGTCTATATAGCTAGGCATGAATATTGCCAATTTACGGGTAAAGGAACGTACGGTTCTCACCTAACTTCGCTTCGTTCTCGTTCCCGTAGCTGTAGTTATGTATCCAAGCCCCTAGTCTCCAACTCCGACATTGGCATCGCCTCCCGTTTCCACCCCACCACCAGCAAACTCTATCCGAGCTATCTCCTCTTCCTCTAACCACCCCAGTCTTCTTTCTCGAAGCTACCTCCTCCCCTCCTCTCCCATCCTCTTTGCTTCTCTCTCTTTTTCTCTCTCTTTCTCTTCTTTCCTTCCGAGGTGAAAGGGTGGGAGCATGGGGTAGGAAGGTGGGTAAAGAGGTAGGAGAGAAAAGTGTAAAGGCGGGATGGAAAAGGTGGAAAGAGAGCATAGCGGCCGCTTGACGCGATATTGGAAAATGGCGTCGATGTGTGCAGAGGGTAGTGTAGGTAGGTGGAAGGTGGTCCTCTTCCTCTTCGCCGTAGAGGGAGCGGGGAAAAATAAAATAAATTGCTCAACATATCCAATAAGGTGGCAGAGCCGTTGCCCGGGCGACGTCGCTCTTGCTCTCTCTTTCTCTCTTTTTCTCTGTCTTTCTCTCACACTCCCTCGTACCGTTCGTTCCTCTATGCTTACCGGAGAAGCGCTAGCGGTTCCTCTCCTTCTCCTCCTCCTCCTCCTCCTCCTCCTCCTCCTCCTCACGTTTCACTCCCTTCTTTTTCTCTCCTACTACCCTCGCGATTCTCTTTCTCTCTCTTTTCCTCGAACCTTTCTATCTTGTTCGTTCTTCTCCGTGCTCGGAGCTCTCTCGTGCCATAACTTCCCGCTCGTAGTCCGACGACGACGACGACGAAGACGACGACGACGACGACGCCGCGTTGCTCGTTCGAGAAAGAGAGAGAGAGAGAGAGAGAGAGAGAGAGAGAGAGAGAGAGAGAGAGAGAGAGAGAGAGAGAGAAAGAGAAAGAGAGAGAGAAAGAAGAAAACGGTACCGAGAAAGAAACGGCTTACTGCAGGACCTGCGCATTCTCGATTGTCTCTTTCTTGCCTTCTCTTTCTCCAGCTTCTCTCCTGCAATCTCAAACTTGGTATCCTCTTCCTCTTTCTTCTCTTCTTCCTTCGTGTCTTCCTTCTTCATCTTCCATCCACCTTCTTTCTTCTTATTCTCTTTCTTTTTTGCTACCACCGCATAATACGCGTACGAGACCGAGGTATTGGCTCGCGGGACCTCCCTGTCGATATTACCATACATATAGGCCGGCCTGTTACAACCTTCCTTTCTTCTTCCTTCCTCGAGATTCGCCGCTGAGATTTATCGGTCCTCGTGCACAGGTGGCTACGCCACTTGCAACGCGAGCCACGGTTCGCTCCTCGCTCTCCGATAAACAGACCGTTTCGATTCTTCCCTCGAAAAAGATCTTCCCCCGTAATGTCGAGCCGAACTCGATTCATCGAATCTCGAGCGACTTTTTCCAACGAGATCTCTTTCGAGTCCATCGACCCCCTTTCTGTCCCTTTTGCGTCGATCCGAAGAACCTCCTTCCTTCTCTACCTCTTTATTCTTCTTCTTTTTCAAACACTATTATCTATTTTTCATTGAAGATTCTTTTCTAATCAATTTTTTTTTTTATTTTATTCTTGTATTATATATATGTATATTGTTATAGATGTGCACATATATATGTGTGTGTGTGTGTATTTTAGTAACATTGTCAAACTAGATAAATTTGTAATAAATTTGCTCGTATCTACCATTGAAAAATATTTACACTTCTAATTAAGGAGAGACAATGTTTGATGAATACGCGTAGCGAGATCGATTACCACCATTTCCTTTTCCATTATTGGATTCGTATTAAGGAAATTGCCTTGTGAGCTAAAGTTGCATCAATCTGTTTGGATCACTGTGAGATCGTTCTATTTGATTTACGATTATGTTTTTAAAAGGAATAGCGTAACGCGATCGATCATCAATGATACGTCACTAAGATACGATCTGTTTGTTTTACGCTCTATTTAGTACTTATTAAAAAAAATAGATTCGGATTATCTATCAACTAACGGAATAATTTCTAGGATTTAAGATTTTTCTGAACTTCGAAATTCGAAATTATAACGAGTAGGCGGAATTCTTTTATTTTATGCTTTTCATCTCTCTCTTTCTCTCTCTCTCTCTCTCTCTCTCTCTATATATATATATATATATATATATATATATATATATACATATATACATATATATATTTTTTTCTCGCATATAAATTTATGATTTTACAAGAATTTATTATTCAAAGGATCTCATATCGTCCATTTAATTTTGCGTCGATCGTCATGGACGTGCGTAATTTGATTTACATAGGAATTGCACTCGCGTCGACTCGCGTAACCTTAGACACAAGGAAGTATTCTTCAATGATTCTTCGATGTCTTGCGATTTATATGCTTTCTTGGCACGTCGATCGCCTTTCATTTATTTCCCTTGGTTTGTAGCCTGGCACGTTCTGTCCACTACTTAGCCACAAATAATCGTACTACTCCTACACGAGTCTCGTCGACTCGTCATTGATAGATACGTATTACGATGGACTTATAAATTGGAATACAATCTTTGCGAGTATCCTATTATCCACGAGCAATGTGTTACTCGAATTGACTACGTTAACTACTCTGATATTAAAGAAAACAAACAAAAAAAAAAAAAAAAAAAAAACAGAAAGAAAGCAAGAGTAAAGAAAAAAAGAAAACTTTCGAATAGTTCATTTCCATTCACCGATTGAACTCTTTACCATCGCATCGTAACGATATGCATTGCTAACGGAAATTCGTTTGTGCTCTCGACGGATTAATTTGTCCAGTAGCGAATACGATTATAGAACGAAACGGTTAAGCGAGATAGCCTCTCGTCCCCATACTTTATAATTTATATCTCCACCTCTTGCCCTCCGTTTCACCGACGGACGGTACGCTCGCACTACGGTACTTTATCATCGATCACTGCATCAACGAACAACGCCGACCACAAAACGATATCATCTGGTGCAAATTAATATTACCTTTTAAGGATATCACCCATAACGCGATCGTCCTTCCTTTTGTACTAGTCCCTATCTTCGAAGCCCCGGGGCTTCCTTCGAACGAAATGCATTAAATTCCAACGATATCGTTAGGCGATGGTAGCCGGTGGTGTTGTCTACACAGAAACGTGCAAACTTTACCTACGTGTACATATCTACGTACCTACGACGTACGAAGCAGAGCCCTCTTTACGCGTATACATACGTGGAACTCCAACGTGGTACCAAATTGCTGGCCGTTCCTTTTTGCCATGCTGGAAAAATTGGCAAAGGCAGTCGGTACCGTGCCGGTACGCCTCCTCCTGCAATATGTAAAATAATGACGGCCGCCTGAAAGGAATGCATAATGAGAGATCTCTCCCGACGTGCACCGGGTCCGAGGCGTCTCTCCCTCTCTTTCTCTCTTTCTCTCTCTCTCTCTCTCTCTCTCTCTCTCTCTTTCTCTGTCTCTCCACCCACGTGTCTATCAGCATACGAGCGTGTATTATCGTACGTCGACGTAGTACCCAGCTCGCGACCGGGACTACCGTCGAGAACTTCCATGGAAATTTTCGAATCGGTCGATTCTACCCCTTACCTCAGGCTACGGAACTATCTACGGTCTTTACTAATTCTCTCTTTTTCTTTCTTTCTTTCTGTTTCTTTTTTCCTCTCTAATCTTCTTCTTCTTCTTCTTCTTCTTCTTTTTCTTTTATTCGGTATTTAAGAAAAACTTTGAGATATAAGACATGGGAGCTTTCAATTTATCATCCTTATTCATCGTTCACCCGTTTTCCCTGACAAAGTAACAATTTTATAAAGATTAACGAAAAAGAAAAAACAAAAAAAAAAGAAAGAAAGAAGTAAAAAAGAAAGAAGTAAAAAAGAAAGAAAGAAACTTATTAAAATTCGTTGAAAATCGTCGTACTATCCTCGTCGATTTGATATCGTTATTCATAACGATCGGCACCTTATCACGGTGAACACATTAAAACGCGTTTCTCGAACTCCCGTCGTCTCTTTCTCTACGAAGTTAGAAGGAAAGCGCAGGGTCGAGACATTAGTATGGGGCGGTGGTTCGCTCCTCTGCGGGGGCGCAAAATGCAACGCCCGTGAAAAAAAAGCGTCTAGCCTTCGAGGTTGGGGTGGCCCCAAACCACGCCTCGTACGTGAGGCATGCGTTCAAGATACGTCGTTGGATAAAGAATGCTTGCTTCCGATTGGTCTCTGCCCCCCTCGCTCACCCCCTCTCGATGTGTGTGCTCGACATGTATGTGCTATACTAATACCACTACAGTTACTACGCGCACCTACACGCACATCTAAGCGCACCAGTTTCCTTCGTATGGCTTCCACAAGATATACGGCCTTGCATGCCAACGCGCGCGCTTACGCGTCCCTTTCTAACGAAAAAGACAGAGCGAGCGAAAGACAGAGATAGCGAAAGAGAGAGAGAGAGAGAGAGAGAGAGAGAGAGAAGGAGAGGGTGGTGGGAATCGTCGGCTACCATCTTAGAGAAGAAACCACCCCCGCAACGCGCATACGTCCCAAAGGCAGGAAAAGAAGCGACCTCCTACGCTTCTCTTCGTCGTATGTGCCGCATGCGTGTGTAAGACGCACGTGTTCTATCTGCGCAAGTCAAGCGTTCTCGTGTGTTAGACTCCACCCTGGCAATCAATCAAAATTCCCTCACCCTTTTGCCTTCTATTTTCTCTCTTTCTCTTTTTCCTCGGTAGGGTACCCACTCGATATACGGAAAACGAACGGAGGCCATCGAAAAGAGTGGCGTTTTATCGCACGAAAATAAATCATGTATCGTGAGCTGGACGACACGATTCAAAGTATATAGTCCTTTGTAAATGTACAATTTTGGCACGTAGTTTAACACGGTAGACGTGGTAGGTAAGTAGTTAGATAGGTTTGCAATATAATCTTGCGTGTTCATGATATCGATAATGCTTAAGGGATAATATTCGTAGGAGCTTTCTTCTCGCCCGTTCGTGTTAACTTCTTTGTTATCGAGCCTTCTTTGTCAACGTCCTTCGTAGAAAAGATGAATTATTATCGATCGAGGAAAAATGGGAGAGGAGCGATCAAGGAGGGTTGGGTATTATTTAAGGTTTCGCTTGAAAAAGGTGGTGAGAAAAAGGGATGGAAGAAGGTGAAGAAGAAAGAGGAGGAGAAGGAGAAGAAGGAGGAGAAGGAGAAAGAAGGGGATGAGGATGAAGATGAGGATGAGGACGAGGATGAGGATGAGGATGAGGATGAGGACGAGGACGAGGACGAGGATGAGAAGGTTGAGAGTTGGTGCGGATGGAAGGTGAGAGGAGAAAAAGAGGGAAGAGGGCAGGTCGTTGAAAGTAGTCAAGCGGAGTCGAGTGTAGAGCCGGAGTGGCCGAAGGCACATGGGCGAGTCCTCTCTCATCCGTCTCGAGCTGAAAATCGATAGCTGGAAAAAGGGTTAAAACCCGGCACCCCTTCCGCCCGGCGGCCCGCGAAAGAACCTGACTCAGGAGAGGGTCGGAGGAGAGAGGAGCTCGCTCGGAGGGCACCACCGTGCTTGCCTCACCTCTCTTCTCCTCTCCTCTCCTCTCTTCTCCTCGCTTCGAACGAGATTTACATACCTACCCGTGTATCCGACTCTCTCTCTCTCTCTCTCTCTCTCTCTCTCTCTCTCTTTCTCTTTCTCTCACATTCTCACTCTCTTTCTCTTTCTATTCAAGGGAAGAGGCCCTTGTTAGCCCAAACTTGCCTCGTCTGCGCGATCATGTTGGCTTTTACCCCGCTCAAATATCGGCGGGTCGTTAGCGGAGGAAAAATTCGCTGGAAAAGTGGTCGAGCGTACGCGATACCCTGCTTCTTCCGAACGTGTGTGTCTGTGTGTGTGTGTGTGAAAGAGAGAAAGAGAGAGAGAGAGAGAGAAGCAACCGACTCGATGAGTCGCGGTTTTAAGTTGAGCCAAGCCGTAATGAAATTTGTTTCGACTTCTCGCGAACTCAATATCCCGTCAATAGATTTGCGATAAAGTAGACCTGTTAATGCGTAAGACCCATTCGATCGTATTTCAACTTCACCTTGGCCGTTCTCGTCGTGTCCGCATCGAATATTTTTTTCCCGTTTTTCTTTTCTTTTCTTTTCCATATCTTTATTTATTTATGTTCCAAGCCGAGAACGTAAGAGATACGTTTACGAATGAAAATACGTTAGATAAAAGGAGGCTAGTGCGATGCTGGACGGGTCTTGATTGCTTTTCGCGAATCTGGTTTCCTGTGGCGTGATATTTTTTTCCCTCCCTCTTTTTTTTTTTTCCTTACCCCGAGAAAAAAAGAAAGGAGAGAAGATAGAATAACGCGGAAGCTTGAAAACGGCTGTACATGCGCCGCTCGGCAGAAGTTCGCGGAAAATTGGAAAATAATAAATTGCCAAACTACTTTAAAGAAATTAGCGAGAGCTGCCCGGATGCTACTTCCCGTTCCTCGTTCTTTTTTCTTTTTCTTCCTTTCCTCTCTCTCTCTCTCTCTCTTTCTTTCTCTCTTTCTTTCTCTCTCTCTCTCCCTCTTTTCCTTTCCACGAAGCCCGCGTAAACTTCCGTCCTCGTTGATATTGATTAATGCGCTTAAAAAGTTCTAACTTGAATCGCCGCGTTTTCTCTCTCTCTCTCTCTCTCTTTATCTATCTATCTATCTATCTATCTATCTATCTATCTATCTATCTTCCTATTTATCTATCTTTCTATCTATCTTTTTATCTATCTATCAATCTATATATCTATCTACCTTTCTTTTCTTGCTTTTTTTTCTCTCTTTTTCTTCGAGCCATCTTTTTATTGGTTCTCCGTCGAAAAAGGGAGTCCGATGAAATCTGTGCGATCATGCGTGCACATGTACAACTATTTTCACGCTCGCCGAGCATATGTCACGCGGATGCTGCGAAGGTTCCGATTCATCAAGCACCCAGTAGTTAGCGATGTTGATAGCTCTTTGGCCGTTTACGCTCGTTGGCGCATCATCGGAGGGTCGTAGCTCATTTAAAATATTCACTTTCGGAGGGCTCGTTTCTACAGCCAGACGTATAACGAATAAATAATGCAGTACCATATACGTACTATACATATATAATTTTTTTAATTCACGAAATGCGACACTTTAAAAGTTTTTTTTTTTGGATTTCTGATTAGTTAAGAACGTATTTTTACAACAACGATTGATCTATTATAGTACAGATTAAAGGACAATTCTATCGAAGGTAATTACGTTTGATCGGTCAATCGAATACGATCCTTTAAATTATGCTATCAATCGCTATACGAATAAACGTACGTTTCTCCTTGAGAAATTAGTATTTCTCGATATTTCGACCGTGTTCACGTAGGCGAATGTTGTACCGCTATCGTATTTGTAAATACGACGTGTCTTCATCATAGGAGAACAAAGAGGATAAGAAATTCGGTCAACTTATAACCTACTTACATATATTTGTTGTTTATAAATTTATCCTAGAAATCCATTTGCATTCGGTTACGTTGAGAATAAAATTTAATACGTATATATATATTTCCTAATAAACATATATTAGGTACTAAAAAGAGTATATAATTAATAAGAATATATAATTAATAATAACTAAGAGCATATAATACAAAAACGAAATTATTTCGAAGGTTAAAATTTCTCTAAGAAAAATACGTCTTACGAGAAATACGTGTTACGAGAATAATATTTAACGATGATATGTACTATTGATCGTTTTGTTACATTATAGATCTATAAAAATTGATCTACATTCATTGTCAGATTTATCTACTCTTCTTCTCGGTTTATAGCTTGTTGACGCTCGTAGTTCACATAGTAATCTACATTCTTCTTTTGTCTATTCCGACGGTGAAACTCATGTAAAGTTAACGAGGCGACCAACAAACTTTCGCATGAATACTAAAGCGTAGCGGTCTCTTCGCTCGCACCATGATCATTTATATTTAAGGCGAAGCTAGGTAGGTTTGCTAGATTGGATGGTTATGGCATTAATATGTTTGTACCGCACGTGCTCTTGTCTCGGTTGAACGTATTTATGAAGAAATTCAAAGATGAATCGCATCTTACATTTACTATCTTATTCTAACAAAGAGGATATGGTATGTATAAGAAATGAAAGACGTACGAGATCTTTGAAAATGTTTCTTTTTACGCTCCTCTAAAGGACAAAAGATGTGTCCCTCTTAATAAAGAATGAAAAGGAATATCGATGGTTCTAAGATCTCTTATATAAGAGTACATATACGTTCTCCTATGTATATACGCTCATTTATATACGCTCCTCCATTTTGTTGTAAAATCGAAAACGAATTGATAATAATTCTTACCAAACTTATGGAAATGATATCCTCTTCCGTCGCTTCCTTTCGATCCTCACGGAATGAACGTCGAACGTGGACTGTAATTGCGTTCGTCCTTCCTACAAAAGAATTTCACCTTTGTAAACAAATCCGTAAGACGGTATACTTCTTAACGTATCTATTATGTTTTTCTTCGAAAATCGAGTTTGTAATCTCGAGGAAAAAAAAAAAGAAGAAGGAGAAGAAGAAAAAGAAAAGGAAAACCAAAACAAAACAAAAGCTCGGCGAATGTCTTCCCAACGAATTTTCGTCCCTTACAAATATTCGTGTCGAAGGATACGACGTTATTAAAACAAAATTGAGGAGGTTCGCTCTAAAAACGCGGGGACTCGTATCTCTCCGAGATATTTTTCCATACTTCGAGTTCAGCCGAGCAAAAAAAGCATCCCTTCCGTCCGTAGTGGAGATACTTTCCTTCCATCCTGAGTAAATGTATGAGTATGTATATATGTATGTGTACGTGCAGACGAACGCTTATACGTGTGACAAAGGACAGAGAAAGGGTAGCGCGTGTGGAGGTCCGTATTGACGCCCACGTGCGCGCATGCGCTTTGTCTTCTTCGCCACCCTTACGAGAAACACGCGCGGCGGACACACGTATTTACACGTACACGACATCATCGTCCTCTCGTGCACGCGCGACTGTATCGCACTTCTCTTCGCGACCACGTCCTTCTTCTCTTCTCTTCTCTTCTCTCTACTCTTTTCCTCCTCTCGCAGCATACGACGGTTTTTCCCGGAATTTCCAAGTTTTTCATTTCGTCCGCTATTTTTCATTTTCATGCAACCTCCTCGCGCATCGGTGAGCCAAGAGATGAGTGAGAAAGAAAGAGAGAGAGAGAGAGAGAGAGAGAGAGAGAGAGAGAGAAAGAGAGAGAGAGAGAGAGAGCGAGAGAAGAACGTCTTGCTCTCTGAAATTTTATTTTTTCATTTTTTCATCTTTCCTTCGGACCCACTCCTCTCGCTCTTTTATTCCTTTTCCTTTCTTTTCTTTTTTCTCTTTTTTTTTATTTTTATTCCCGATCTTTTATTTTACTCGACATTTTTTTTCCCCGACACACATCGATTCTTTGCCTACGTTTCCTTTTTTCTGTTTTTCTTTTTTTTACGCTTGACCTTTTTTTTCTCTTCCCGCTTTCCCGAGAAGATCTTTACGATAGATCGAATTTGATATTTGATTCGCCGTTTATTTAATATTTGAAACGTGATATTTCCCGTATATTGCGACGTAGTAGCGAAAGATAAAAATAAGATATTCGTATAGTACGATGGGAGTTTCTTTTAACGTGGAAAATACACGACAGTCGAGAGAGGAGTACAGAGAGGACGCTCGTAGAAAATTTATAAAGCGCTGTCTACGATTCCTGGAGATTTTCTTCTTCTTTCTTTTTCTTTTCCTTTTCTTTCTTTATTTTTTCTTCTTTCCTTTTTCGGAACCGCGATAACCGTGACTTCGTTCTCATTTATACGACGAATTAAGATAAAAGAGGCGCAAAGTCGGTGCCTTCGCCAAGCAAGTAGTTGAGAAAGTGTAGCCACGACCGTCGGATGCGGTAGCAGAGTAAAGGGAAGAGAAGTTTCTCTGAAAGGAAAAGGTTCGAGGTAGACGTTGCCTGCTCCCCCTAACGAGATTAATTTGTTTTATATGCGACCGCGCAACCGCCACTCTGTAGCAACATGAAAGTAACTCCTGGCAGATTGCGAGAGACGTTTCGTCCTTCGCTTCTCACCGTTATCGGCTCTTCTTGTCTTTCTTTCTCTATCTATCTATCTATCTATCTATCTATCTATTTATTTATCCATCTATCTATTTATCAATCTATTTATTTCTTTTTGTCTCTCAGAGAACGAAGATCCTTCGAATGTAATCGTAATTCTAAATCATACTAATCGATCCTGTTCAAGTAAAAACAGATCTTACTTGAAATCTTGGAATGAACTTTTTTTTCTTTTGGTTTCTATTTTTTCTTTTCTTTTTTTTTATTCCTTCTTTTTTTCTAATTTTGTATTTTTTAATTAAACCGACCGAAGACGATTTATATATATATATATTATATATATATATATATATATATATATATATATATAATATCACGATTCTTTCTTCGTTCGATAGAAGCATGGATAGATAAAACGAGGACGCCGTCGATATCTCCGAGAAAAATCATTCTTCCAGAATAAATCGGGAGGAAGGCGACTGGTTGAAATGCACGGCGTTCGAAGCATCAAAGGGAAAAGGCAGGAGGTACGGAGCAATTCCGTCTGGAGCGCGTTTACGCTGCATCTACCTTTTCTCCTTTCCTATCGGTACGGCTATTATTTTTCATCGTGTTGGTGACTACGGTGCAGGATGATAGAATAGAAAGAGAAAGGTCGAGGTAGCTTCGGAACGACGAGTAAGGCGAAAAAGATGGATCGGGAGAGAACGTCGAAGGGGAAAGTATGGAACGTCGGAACGGGGAAGGAGGGAGAAGAGTCTAAGAGAAAGATATGTAAGAGAAGGAATGGTAGAGAACGGATGGAAGGAGAAGGAGAAGGAGAAGGAGAAGGAGGAGGTAGAAAGAGAAAGAGAGAGAAAGAGAGTGGGTAGATAGTCCGTAGAGTCGTTCGTGTTTTATCTTCGACTGAGTCCGCCGAAGTCGGGGTGGAAAAAAGGAGGTAAAGGGTTAGAGAATCGAAGAGCGGTAGACTTGGAAGGGTTGGGTCGACTGGCTGGCTGGCTGGCTGGCTGGCTTGCTGGCTGGCTGGCTGGCTGGCTGGCTGGCTGGCTGGCATTGATCTGCACTGCTTCCAGCCACCCCGTGTGTCGGCTTTTCTTAGTAAAGTCTCCACCTCCGCCACATCTCTACCTCTTTTCCCTCCACCTTCGGTACTCACTCTCGTCTCTTCTTTATCCTATACCTTCTATCTATCTTTTCTTGTTCTTTTTCCCTTGAAAGTACCACTACCATCGCGCTTCCTAGGTAGCGTCTATCATCGAAGAGAGTACCAAGACCAGTAACATCGGCGGAACCAACAGCAGAGAACCGGCAACAGCACCGACTACGTCACCGGCGACCCAGCTAGTCAGCCAGCCAGCCAGCCAGCCAGCCAGCCAACCAACCAACCAGTCAGACATCCAGCCAGTCGGCCGGCTGCCTCTCTCCGATTTTCCATCGCTCTTTTCATCATATACCCTCTTTCCTCTACGCGCCACTCTACCTTCTTTCTTCCTTCACGCTTGGCCTGCACACAGAAACGACCCCGAGACTTCTCTCAAGGGCGTCTCTTTTCTCCTTCTTTTCTCTCCCTCTCTTTCGTTCACTCTTTCTCTTTCTTGCTTTCTCCGCTCTTTCTTTTTTCTTCACTGTGCTTTCGTATTTCGGTTCTCTCTTTTACTTGCAAATATCGTACGAGGAAAGGTAGACGCTCGCGAACCCTTTGCTCTTTCGCTCTCCTTTTGTTCTTTTTTTTTATTTCTTTCTTTCTTTTTTTTTTTCTTTTTCTCTTTCCTTCTTTTTTACGATATTCCTCCAACTTTTTTTTCGATATAACGAGATTTCATTTCATGTTGCTTTGACTTCTGAGATACTGCAATGATTTATTACTTTTGATAAAACATATGTCTCTTCTTCGGTGTACTTCCATTTCGTAATAAGAATCTCTTTTGGGTTATCGTTCTTTAATGTCAACCGAGATCGGTTACACAAACGAAAGTAGAAGTCGTTGCCTCGGGTCTTTCCGTGATGGCTCATCGATTCGATATTTATCCTTCTTTCTTTCCCTTTTATCGTTCGGATCGATACGCGAGAACGAAGAGCAAAGATATGTGAGGAGGAGGAAGAGGAGGAGGAAGAGGAAGTGCGTGTGAGAAATGACGAAGGAGAGGTTCGTTGCTCGTAAAGTGCTAATACAAGGTCTCCTGCTGTTGACCTTTCGTTCTTTAGAAGACCAAAGGAGGTTCAACTAACGTTGTACTAGAAAGAGAGATTTATCGTATCAAAACCTATTAGTTCCGTAGAAAAAGTCGATAAGGCTTTATTAGTTTTAACAAGAATGCAAGGTAATTACAGGAAGCGTTAGCAAGATAGGAGGAGTAGTTTACTCGTTACTTTCTTTTTCTTTTCTTTTTCTTTCCTTTTTTTTTGTAGTATCATCGGATAGAATCGAAGAAAATCTTCTTAAATCGATCGTGAAGATTAAGTGGCATTTCTTTTGCTACTCCTCCTCATCTCCCTTCTTCCGTCTACTTGCCTTCCTTCGCGATTCGGTTATCTCGAGTAGCTTAAGTGGAGTTTCTCAATGAGAATCCGCCGTAGTCTCGTTGAACCGTAGATTCCAATAACTCTGACGCGGTAGGGTCAAGTGAACGAGGTTCGGAAGAAGTGGCGATTATTAAAGGTCGACCTACGAGATGCTGAGCAAGGATGAGAGGGCGTTCACTAATCCCTCGCTATTACGTTACACCAACGGCGATTTATCGAACGTGAACCGAGCCGAGGTCAGGAGCGCGAGTTCGTTTCGAGATAATGGCTCGTCCCGACGAGAGATCCTCTCGAACGAGGACGAGATAAATTGGGACGCGAAGGGAGTAAAGCTAATTTATATACGCCTTTCGCTCTCTTTCTTTTTTTTTTCTTCTTCCTTTCTGTTTCTCCTCTCTTTTTTCTTGTTTTTCTCTTTTTCTCTTTGCTACTCGTCAAACGATTTATTCTCTTTCGTTTGTTCGTTCTCGGACTATCGGAAGTGGTCGAACAAACGCAATCGATATATCTGCATATGTAAATATGAAAGGGCAAAAAGCGAGAAAGGGAAGAAAAAAGATGGGAAAAAAAAAAGAAATAAACAACAATGTGCGAGTGATCGCTTATTTGAAAAAATATTTTCAGGAACGTCGAATTTGAACGTCAAAGTGGCTTCTCCAAAGCCGTTCACCGATCGATTCTCGTTTGTACGCACACGCGTGTTCATGCATATCCATGGCTTATCCGCGCACACGTGCACACGTTTCTATATTATGATTTGCAATCGGACGGCAGACAACGTATTCGAGCTTTCCCATTGTACGCTTCCGATGCGTCGATTACTTCGAGTACCTTCGAGTGCGCAGATTGTTGGAAGCTGACCCTAAATCCGGTAATTGCCGACAATACTTGCTCGTAATACCTTCTCACTGCTCCGGCCAATTTGTTCGCCAGTTTGAGCCTTGACATGGTACCTCTGTGTGTACGCGAAGTGCCGTACGCGAGATGGTAAGCTGTAAACTATTACCAGGAAGTACTGGCTATGGGAAACTATTCGCCATAGGAAATCCAATGATCATACCGCGTCGATTGAATTTGCAAACTCTCGAACAGGCCGCGAAGCGTTTACAGCTCACGTGACCGCTCGAAAGGACGATCCTGATTTCGAGCCTTTTTCCCTTCACTTTTTCATTTCGTTTTATTTTGTTTTATTTTATTTTATTTCATTTTATTTTATTTTTTCACTCCCTACTCGTTCGTCGATGCACTTTTTTTTTTCTTTTTTATTGCGGGATTTTCACGCCAATAAAAATCCAATGGTGGAGATGGTTTGGGAGCGAAATATCTACAAGTTTGTCAGATCGTTTTGGTCAATAAAATCGATCTTGATATTTAAAAAGAGAAATGTATATGTTTTTTGAAAATTCGTAAAATTAATATATGTGTGTGTGTGTGTATGTTTGGTTATAGGTTTGTACCAAGAAGACGAAAAAAAAATAGTATCGGTGTCTATCTTTGATTGTATTTGTCTATTCTTATTGTGTGAACACATAATGAGAGCGAGAGAGAGCGAGCGAGCGAGAGAGAGAGAGAGAGAGAGAGAGAGAGAGAGAGAGAGAGAGAGAGAAGTAAATAACGAAGGTTACCTGGATGTCGGATCTCTTCCTACGCGCGTTTCAAATTTTGTTACACGCTCGAGCCTCGAGTTTTAAGTGCCCCGGTAAATTTGTTCTAGTAGAAAAAGGGCTGGCATCCAGCTCGTGTATATCTTGTCACGTTTCCTAACGACGTTACCTCACGTGTAAACGGACCTTCGGCAAACATTAGCGACAAACAGCCTAGCCACGACGCGGCACGAAACTCTTCTTTACTCTCGGAAGTACGTACGCTTACGTGAGTACTTATTATCTATAATGAAAGTAAAGTAACTAATTTTAGAAATGGTAACTTTTTAGGAAAAACGCTATTTGAGAGCCCGAGTCGATTAACGATAGATTTTAATTTTTCTCCTCGATACCAATTTGTTTCTTTTAGAATTTATAAGTATAAGCAAGGACGAAAGAAAAAAAAATAAATAAATAAATAAAAATGAGCAGAACGAATGTTTTCGATCGTAAGATATTTCAATATGTTTCGTTATGATTATAATAACGTTCGTAACGGCGGAAGTTGAAGGAATATAAAGAATAAGAAAGGGATCGTTTCGGATTAATCACGATGTTCAAAGAAGACGAACACGTGGCGTGACTAGAGAATTCGAGACGATCGTCTTCCCACGCGTATATCTTTTACCCTTATCCTAATCCGAGCGTGCGCTAGTACACTCGGCTTCTTTCTTCTCTTCCTCAACCCTTTCGTTCTCCCTTCGGTACTCGAAAGATCCCTAGCGTCCCCCGAGCATTCCGTAAAATCTACATACGAAAAGGAGGAGTGCTTTCCCATGTCCTTATCTCGCGGATACCAGCCGAGCTATCCATCCAAAGAAATCTAATCTCTTCAGGGTCGAGAACGAAAATTCCACAAGCGTTTTACGTGTTTAATACATATTCAAATTCTGAAAGGTTTATCCGTGGGAGTGATTTTCGAGTACGTATATCTACGACGATAAAGAATTAAAAGATTTTTAAGAGTTCGTCGTTATATATATATATACACACACACACATATATATACATATATGTATGATTCTACAACATGTTGATATCATTCGTTACAATCAGTTAAAAAAAAAAAAGAAAGGAAAATTAAATAAACTTTCAGTCGAAGGAAACATTTCGATTTACATAGGACGCTGATAGGAAAGAAAAGTTCGTCGACCTTTTCTCTCTACCTGAGAATCCTAGAATATTTTCAGGAGGGCAAAGAGTAATTAACTATGACAGAGAACCGCATCGAATGTAGAAAGAAAGAAAAAAAAAAAAAAGGAAAGGAGAGAAAAAAAGATTCGGTTAGCGTTCGGAGAGGTAGCGAAGGTAGAAAAAAACCGAAGACAAACGTAGGATCGATCCATACGCGTACCAACTGGGCGCGACATCTGCATGCAGATGCATCCTTGGCGTTCTCACGTTACTCAGGTGGCGACCGATCGGACGACCGACTTTTCGAATAAATTACCAGCGCGAGAATCGAAACTCTCTGAAACATTTATAGACACCCTGTTGTGTACATGGACACAAGCCATGGATAATGGCCCTACCTGGTTCTTCAACCCTTTTCGCTTCCTTCTTTCGTTTCCAACTCCTCTCTCATTCCAATAGCCGGCTGTACGATACGACGGGCCATCTACTGCGTCCTTGTTACGCCATTGTTACCTTTAGTCAGTTTTACGGTTATCGACCTGTGTCATCCTTTGAACAAAGTAATTCGATATGTTCGTGCTTACATTAAAATCAAAGAGAACCATTTCCTCGTACACAATGACGAGAAAAATAGAGAGCCTATTAAGTTTCGAATCGATGGTATACGATCGATCATTCGTAATGTAACATGGATAATAAGTAGGTACATACCTACGTACTACATATGTATAATATAACACTGACATCAGTAAGTAAGTACGGTCGCGTGATATTTTCTTCGGGAGTTAAGAGAAAGAAAAAGGAAAAGTATCATGAAAAAGAAAAAAAGAGAGAGAAAGAGAAAGAGAGAGAGAGAGAGAGAGAGAGAGAGAGAGAGAGAGAGAGAGAAAACAAGCCGGCGATAATCCGTGTACAAGGAGAGACGACGTTGTTTTTGAATGGCACGCGGCTTGGGAGGGTACAAACGACTTCTTGTTGCTCGGCAAAACAGAAATTACCGTGGCGTGACGGTGAGGAAGGACAGTGGAAAGATGAGGACACGAAGATTCCATTAAGGGGTAACTGGCGGTAATGAATGGAAGACACCCCCTTGCACCACCCAAAGACCTCCAACCTCTGGATTTCTCGTTCACTTCTACTCTCTCTCTTTTCACCCTCGCTACGACCTTCTTCCGTCTCTCTTCCTCTTACTTTCTCCTTTTCTCCACGGTTACTACGACAAGAGAAGGCCAGCGTGATTTTCCTCTCAGTAAAAAATACTCTCGTTTAACTTTTCCCCGCTCATTATTCCTTGCCGCCCTGACCTAACTCGACCCGACCCCAAAGGCGGCTTCCTTTAATAACCCACAAAGAAGGAGAGAGAACGAAGACGTCGGACTAGGCGGTGAGAGAAGGACGATCGAAGAGAGACCGAGACAGAGACTGCGAGAAAGAGAGACGCGACCAACGCCAAGGGCAATCCTTGGATGCTAATTTGTAACTGGGCTACTTCCGGAACAGTGGTTCCCAGTCGCATTGAATTTCATTTCAGCTTTTCTCCGTCGACTTTATAGATTCGCTTTATTTATCTTTCGAATCCTTTTGTTTCTCTTGCTCGATTAAAAAATAAAAAAGTCGGGGTTTCGTTTTTGATTGCAGTAGAAAGTTATCTTTTTAAATACGATGTTTTTTTTTTTCGAACAGATCGATCGTTCGATATTTTCATCGAACGTGTTCTACGTTTAATATATTTTCTAATCAATCGTTCGTTCGTTCGTTCGTTCGTTCGTTCGTTCGTTTGTTCGTTCGATTAATTTCTTGCCGGTATATATAGCGTAGCAGAAGTTTCCATTTCGAATAATCCGAGGAAGAAACGCAGAAAGTGGCGATATAAACTCGTACTCAAGGATGAGCACCTTGAAGGATCCTCCGGTGGCACGAGAGGGATGGTTTTCCTTGCATCGGCAATTAGCCCCATCCCCTCCCGGATCCCCTTCGTTCTATCCTGCCGGTTATAGCGACCAACCCCATCCATGGCATTTAATTACCTTGCAACCCCAGGCTAGCAGCCTCGGGGCCAAGGTCACGAGCCATTCAACTCTTCGTATTCCTCCAGCGACGGGACACACTGACCGAATTTACCCTTAAGCTCTGTTTCCAGGAGTCGATCGAGTACCTTACCTTCTACCACCGAAACGTTGAACTTCGATGGGTATCCTAACGATTAAATAAAAATTCAAATCCGATCGTCGTTTTATCGGGTTAAAGAAGTTTCCCGATACAATTACGATATCGATTTTAGCCTCTTATCGAGAAAACGGCGAAGGTTACTACTTTCTTTTGGCACGGTTCTTTGGACGAAGAAGAGGGCACTCTTAGTTGAAGAGGGTCACTCGTATCTAACCCTCTTTCTATCGCCGGAAGGGTACGCGAAAAGTGGGTCCACTCGACCCACCATTTCGATCATCCGTTTATTATTCGACTTAATGCCAAACGAGAATGAAAAGTCTTGGACTTTCTCTATCGCATTCCTCTTTTCTTTTCTTTCCTTTTCTTTCCTTTTCTTTTTTTTTTCTTGTTTTTTCTTTCCGTAACGTAGTTCTCGAACGTTCGCGTGCTCGAGCGTCATGTTCCATAAATCAGCAGAGGCCTCGATCCTTTACGGAGTACTACCGAGGACAGTAGAGCCTTCTCCTCTGCTTCCCTCCCCTTCTCCTCTCTACCATCCTTTCTTTCCTTTCGAGTCGTGCGATTTCTCTCCTTCGAGTCGAGTAAGAGAGTCGATGCCACCCCCTTCCTCCTTTCTATCTTGCCCGCTATGTCCCTCTCGCCCGTACTTATTTTTCTCTTTATTTTTTTTTCTTTCTTTCTTTCTTTCTTTCTTTTTTTTTCTTTTTCCTTTTTTTTTTATATTTCCTTCGAGTTAACGAACGAGACGTTGCCCTATTGTACTCCTCTCTCGCCCCCGCCTCCACATCGTCGACATCCTTTACAATCGATTTGCAGAGACGCCATTTTCGCTTATACCAGCAACCTGCAATCCCATAAATCAAGAATCCTCCTTTAACCCACCTACTTCCACCGTTCTTCCCTTTCCATTTTACTCTTTTAGATTCTTCGAGAACGCCGACCTTATATCCTTTACGGGGTTATCCTCGATTCTATTCGAGGTTAGTTGCGAACGAACAATTTTTCGTATTCTTTGAATTTTCCTGTAGCAATCGTTCCTCTTAGGTATCACTCTCCTCTTCCACTTCTTTCGCCATTTTTCAATACGAGGACCAGTTCGTTACGGAGAAAGGGAGAGAAATGCGAGGACTCGCACATGTATTCGAGAGGAAGGGTGCCCGTAGTCCACCCCCCCGAGCTGCGCAGAAGTTCCTTCCTTCCGCTTGATCGACATCGATTCCAAGATGGCGTCTCGTTGGTGGTGCGCCCACGGCATACATATCGGCCCATTCTACGAACGGCAGCCCGCCCTTAGGGGAGCCCCCTTTACTTCCTCGGTCCACACCCCCTCCGCCAACACTCTCTCTCTCTCTCTTTCTCTCCCTCTCCCCCTTCTCTCTCTCTCTCTCTCTCTCTCTCTTTTTCACCCTTCTCGCGTTCTACGTTCTCTTCGAGTCGAGACGACGTCGATCGCCGAGCTTGAGTCGGCCGTGTTCGTCCTGGCTCTGCTGGAACGAGGGTGGATGTGGCCCAACCTCGAGTCGACTCCTAGAGAACTAAAAGAGAGAAAGAGAGATAGATAGAAAGATAGAGAGAAAGAGAGAGAGAGAGAGAGAGAGAGAGAGAGAGAGTAAGGGTGAGTAGAGGGAGGCACGACGGAAAAGGCAGGACGAAGGGGGTGTAGTCGGCTTCGCGAGATGTCCGGACCGATATCGGAATCGCATTAGGACGCCGCGCCACTTTTGCCCCCGGGAACTCTCCCCTCGTCCAACCCCTCGTCCACCCTATACCCTCCTACGTTCCAACCCTCTCCCACCTCTCTTTCGACTCGATCGCATCCTCTTTCCTTCGGCAACCTTTCCATCGACTCCTTTTTCTTCCACCTACAGAAAGCAGAAATATCGAAAGGAACGTTCACGACCACGCCTGCCGTTCGTTCCACCGACGTGCCTCGGGCCCAGATGCTCTTTCGTGTTGCCCTCATTCGTGAAATACGAAGTTACTTTTTCCTCGGACGATAGAAAAATAGAAAAGAATAGGAAAAGGGAGATTCGTTTGGACTTTAGAGGCTATATGCATATATATATATATATATATATATATATATATATATATATATCTTTTCTCTTTTCTTTTTCTTTGTTTTTTTTTTTATTTTGTTTTTTCTCCCCCTTTTTTTGCATTTTTCTTTTTTTCTTTCGTCCGTCGATAGATAGATTTTTGTTTTCTAAGGTTTTATCAAATTTTTATCGATCTTTATGCCGAATCTTGAAAATGTTTAAGCAGAGAGAAGACATATAAAAGGGCCAGCGATAAGAGAGTTTCTCAGTACAGATAAAACAGTAACGTCGGGATATGACGATGCCGCTAATAATTGTTAAATTAAATGCTTGCAGAGTAAAATGAGATTCGCGATTTCGCTGCTCAAACATCCTTATCGAGTAGAGCCACGCTGCTCGTTAAGGTTCCTCGTTCAATATCGTATGCTCGCGTTTCGGAGGGCAACGATCGAAGAGGGTTGCCGCGTGACTCGCTTTAGAGAACGAGCAATGAGGAGAAAGTGCGCGTGCGAGAGAGAGAGAGAGAGAGAGAGAGAGAGAGAGAGAGAGAGAGAGAGAGAGAGAGAAAGAGGTCTTCGGAGGTAAAGCCGATTAGGATTCTGCTTCGCATCGAAATTTCACATCCCTCGAGACGATCTGCAAACTCCATATCCTTTCTTCCATTGCTTTATTCGCGTTATATTTTATTATGAACGATCGATCGGGTTCGTTAACGTGGATCAAAAGTGTCTGCACTTATCTTACTAATTTTCTTTTTCTTCTTGTTTTCTTTTATTTTTGTCTTTCTTTTATCTTTTATCTTGAATTGATTCAGGAGCACGAGTAGCAGTAGGGTAGTCCTGTCGCGAAAAGTAATCTTTGAAATAATAGCGTATACCACGCTCGATAAATTCGACGAACGGAATAGAAAATAAGAGAAGAGAGAAGGAAAGAAAAGAAGAGAAGGAAAGAGTAGAGGAAAGAAGAGAAAAGAAGAGAAGAAGAGAAGAGGTCTTTCCTTTTCTGTTTCCGTTTGGCGACGGTAGGAGGGACCTTTAGGACGTATTTTTCTCTCGCGTAGCACGCGTGCGTATTATGTACGTGTGCGCGCTTCGGCTAGAGGAAGGAGAGAGGATAGAGGGGAAAGGGGACGTGCGAGGGGGTCGCATCTACGTTGGAAAAGAAGCTGGATGGTTGGATGCGAGAAAGGTGGAGGTGCGTCTATGGGGGTGGGATTCGGCGAGAAGAGAAGAGAAAAGAGAAGAGAAGAGAAGAGAAGAGAAGAGAAGCGAAGAGAAGAGAAGAAAAGAGAAGAGTAGAGTAGAGTAGAGTAGAGAGGAGAAGAGAGTGGAGTCGAGAGTAGAGAAGTGAAGAGAAGAGAAGAGGCGAGACGAAAAGAGAAACGAAGGTGAGCTCGGCCGAGCTCGAGCTAGCTCGTGCGAGCTTGAGCGAGCTTTAGCGAGGGGAGAGAACGGAAGATTGATCTGCCGTGCGCGTACCTCCGATACGCGTTTTATTCGTTCCTTCACCCGCAACCATTTCTTCCCACCCTTTCTTTCTCCCTCTCTCGTTCCTTTTCCTTTTCTCTCGCTCACTCACTCACTCACTCACTCACTCTCTCTCTCTCTCTCTGTCTCTCTATCTTTCTTTCGTCTTTCTCTCTCTTTCTCTCATCTTTCTCCTTTCTCATCCTCCTCTTTCTCCTCCTCCTCCTCCTCCTCCTCCTCACTCCTCTTCTTTCTCAACCTCCTTTTTCTTTTCCTCGCTTCGTCTTTTTCCTTAGATGAGATAGGAAGCTGCCTTTTTTGCAAAAGGGACGCCCGGATAATCGTGTAAACCGACGCACCTGCGGATTCGAGCCTAACGCAAATATATTTATAACTGGTGCTTCTTTAAAAAAAAAAAAAAAAAAGAAAAAGAAAGAAAAAGAGGAAAGAAAAAGAAAAAAGAAAAAACCACTTATCCCTACCCACGCGAGCGACGATTTCTACCGGTTCTTCCCTCGGTTCTCGTGGGCACCGAACGGTTTTCTTATTTCCGTCGTTTTCTATGAATCACCTGCGAATATTTTCAAACGTTTTCTAATCGTACCTTCTAATCGATGCTTCTTCCGAACGTGGGTGTACTTCTTGACGTTTAGGAGTTAACGATATTCAAATGATTTATCCTTTTAACGTGATATCATCATGATTCTCTGGTGTTATTAGTTTTTTTAGAGAATATAGATATCACTTAATTTTCAGTGTATAAATCTCTTCACAATAGTTAAACTTCCTATCGAGGTTTGGCCTATATCGAAGGTAGTACGCGTCTCTTGTGTCTTGGAACATCGTAAAAAGAGAGTAATGAGACGTAGGAGAAGTTAATGGATAGGCTTTCGCGGGCTGCTGGTCGGTAAGGATCATAAATTGAGTTCGGTGGCGGCGTCGGTGAATTGCGTTCAGGAATATTTAACATAAAATTGAATTTGGATATAACGAAGGGTGGTATGTTAAAGTAAGGGTATGGAAGTACTTTGCTTACACCGACTATGGTTATTGCTCCCTGAAAATTATTGTTCGTAGAATGGAAGAAAGAAGGGAGAGACGATGGATTTCCACGCGTCATTACGCAAGGATCGAGTCATGAAAATCGGCGAATCGAGCGGCGATTATTCAAACGAAACCTCTAACAAGATTCCCGCCAATCAGCCTCCGTAACGATCTCCGACCGACAAAGAGATCCTTCTTTCATTGCTAGAAGAAGACTAGCAAAGGAGACGAATGGAATCAAAGTGATGGCTTACTTGACTTTTCTTCTTCGATTTGAGGACAAGTTGAAGTTATTTCTCTTTGTGTTTCTTCGTTCGTATTTAAGATGAAACGATCTACATATATATATATATATATATATATATATATATATATATATATACATATATAATATATACAAATGTGTGTGTGTATGTATATATATAATATAAGCGAATAGGATGAAAGTTGACAGAACTCGGAGAAAAGAAGACGGAGAGAAAATGAGACAGGTAGTTTCGAAAATGCTATCGGAAAGTACGTGTTCGACTTTTCTCTTTCTCTCTCTTTCTCTCTCTTTCTCTCTTATATTCTCTTTTTCTCGTTTGCCTTTTCCATTTCCTCTCGTCGTTCATTTTCTTTTTTCTTTCTCCTTCTTCGCCCTACGTCGTCCTCCCCGCTACCTCTTTCTCTTTCGCTCTACCCAACTCGTTTTACCCGGGCGATCGCAAATTTATTCCGTCGAGTCGGCGACGCCGTCGGCCGGCGGAATCGCAGTACTTTATACTCGTCGAGAATCGATAGACAGCCGCGCGCGGATATGGAAGCACTATATTTTCCTTCGTCGCACCTCCGAGCCTCTCTCAGAGGCTCTCTTGTCAATAAAGTGAGCACTTTCCTGGCACGGAGTTTCATTATTTCTTTACCCGCACCACCGACGCCGCCACTGACGCCTCCGCCTCCGCCTCCGCCATCGGCAGCAGCGAGGCCGACGCCCAACGGGAAGACGGTCGTCGTTTTACTACGATCTCTCTTTCTCTATTTCGTTCTTTCTCTCACGAGCCATCTTTTCTTCTTAACGAAGGCCGATCTACTACGAGTAACGTATACAAAAATTGTTTCTCTTTTCTATCGTCCTTTAACCCTTTGAACCCAAAAGTACGATCGTGCTTTGAAAAAAGAAAAAAAGAAAAAAAGAGAAAAATATAAGCAAGAGAGAAATAAGAGAGACCGATGGAGAAGGTGAAAGAAAGATCTTTCGAAGTTAGCCAAGCGTACGGCCGTAGGGTAGGCTTACGAGGCAAGTTTCGGTGGTCTCTTGCCGTTCTGGAAAACGATACGGAATGGTATCGTAAGAGGCCGAAGAAAGAGAAGGATTTAGAAGGTAGTCGCAGTAATGGTTGTGATGGTGCTGGTGCTGCTACTGGTACTGATGGTGATGGTGATGGTGGTGTTGGTGATGGTGGTGGTGGTACGTAGGGGGTTGGACTCGGAATCAAAGGAGTCAAAAGAGCTTTCCCAAGCTTCTCTCCCTCCCTTGGTTAGATTGAACTTCTTTTCCGCCCAAGAGTTTTCCTATTACTCCGAATTTCAAGCCGCGGCAAAGCCGGTGCTACTGCGACCGTGTACTTTGCATACATATAATGTATACGGCTGGTCTTTTTACATATACCTATATACATACACATTCGTCTATATCCATACATCTAGATACGTGTTAGCGTGAGTTTACGTGTCCGTCTACGAACGAGATTAATGGATACCTCAAGCGGGGAAAATTGCTTTGGACGACGACGGTTCGAACGAGACGTTGGCATCAACACGTTGAATGGTTCTATAAATATCATAACTCACTCATGTTTTATTAAGCATTGCAACGAGTGACGATAACCACAGGGCATCCATGGTCCATATGTTCTCGACTTGAAAAGATCAGATTGTGAAAATGGTCCTACATGACAACGCGTTAAAAATTTATATTAATATATCGTTTTCATGAAATTTGAAGGAAAAAGAATTATTCTACGAAAGAAAATGGATTTTTTCTCCTGGCAAACGGTTTTATGAAGGAGACAAGATAAACAAAAGACAAAAAACACAGACGGGGAAACAAGCAGGACGTTACGTTGTCCTCGAGTTAGCGAGTGTTAAAGAGATTAAGGAGGAAGGTCAAAGTGGCAGGACGACGTCGACGGGTTAAAGGCGTCCCATTAGTACTACCGCTTTAAAGCAACCTTCTACCAAGCTCCCGCATTCTCTCTCACCCTTGAGCGAGCCGCCTAAGTAAAAATCAATAATTCCTTTATCGTACAAATTAACGTTAAGCATATTCCACCCTCGTGCACGGAGCCTACGGTCGCCGTTACACCGTTTCCTGCCTCCTCTTTTCTCTTCCTCTCTGTTGCTCTCTTTCGCTCTCTCTCTCTCTCTCTCTCTCTCCCTCTCTATCTATCTATCTATCTATCTTTTTCTTTCTCTATCTCTCTCTCTCTTTTTCTCTCTTTCTCTTTCTGTTCTTCTCCCTCACTCATCACCCTGCCTCCTGCATAATATCAACGAGTGTGCCTTGCATCTTGTTCCTGCCACTCCTGTTTCTTTCTATGAATCTTCCTTTCCCATTCTTTTTCTTCTCCTTTTTTCTTTTTTCTTTTCTTTTTTTACTTCTTCCTTCCTTCACTCTTTTTCTCTGGTTCTATATGTTCGATCAAGTACCACTCCTTTCACCTTTCTTTCTTCCCTTTTTTCTTTTCTTTTTCCTTTCTCTCCCACCCTCTCCCTTTCTCTCTCTCCCTCTCTCTCTATTTTTTCTTTTCTGTTCTTTTTCTTTCTTTTTTCTTTTTTTTTTTTTTCTTACAGTTCTCTTCCAGTCGTCGAACGACCACGTTCTAGCACTTTTATATTCGAACATGTTTATTTAAACGTTTTTAACGTTCCATTTTCTTTCTCTCAGCTTCTTTCTCTTTTTTACTCTCTACATATATACTCATGGAAAAATTCTCGAGTATTCTTCGAGAGATCGCGAGCCATTATTTCTGTAAAATCGTCCAAGAGCGTTTATATTCGCGAGCGTTTCGAGATCCACTCGTTTTGTCCTTCGTCGCGATGGCTTTGGAGAGGGTAACACCGTTGTGAGAAAGGCCGCACGTGGGGTGAGAGCTTAACGAAATAAATATGGTATCGTCTTGGTTCGCTTGTCGCCCTCGGTTCACCGAGCTCACCGTACAGTATACGTTATTTCACGCTCGGTGCGATAACAAAGCGTTCACCATTAATTACGAACGGCTGCAATTATTTAACGACCGTCCTCGCAAAGGACGCGGTGCCGCGCACGCGAACTATACTCGGCCTTCTTCGTTTCTTTTCTTTTTTTCGAGCTTGAACACTTCCTATGCCGTTTTATAATACAGGTATAATATCCACGTAAGATCGACGAGGAACAAATTACTTTCCAAGTTTTCACAAAGAAAGTGAACAAGAGCTTTTCGAGAGATAGCGAGAGTTGGAAGCTCTGAAAAAAAATCTATTTATCTGTCTCGAATAAATTCCTCTAGATGGCGCGTATTGCAGCGACTCGATGCTTTTTACTCTCTCGATGTTTTCGTTCTTGAAAGAAAATATCGTAAGCGACGGTCAAATACTGAACAATGTTTTCATACCTTGTATTTATTTACAAAACCGACGACTGAATGAAATGAATCATTCGTACGAGTCTCTAATTAATTATTTATTTTCTTTGTTGCAGGTAAGAGGTTCGAATACAAGCAAGCTATGAGGCCGGTGACCTTAACGAAACATCGTCAAGAACGAAGCGTAAAATGATTTACGTTAGTGTACCACGATATCTACTCGAGAGATACCACTCGTAGATCTGGTTGAAGTCAAAGAGTCATGGAGGTGTGGTGATAGAAGGAGATAATTTAAAGGACGGATAGCAAGAGCATTTTCGTATAATTGATCGAGTCTAATGAGTTAAAGGGGACGAAACGGTATCGATGGTGGATATTAAAGAGTTCTAGGTCATGGCGACGACAGCCTCGAGGGAGAGAGAGAAAGTACGGAGAACTTGGGTACTTACTCTCTTTCTCTCTCTCTCTCTCTCTCTCTCTCTCTCTCTCTCTCTCTGTGTCTGTCTCTGTCTCTCTCTCTCCTACTTCCTTGGCCCTCCCGCCACTCGGTCGGGTCGGTCCAACCGACGCGCGGAGGGCGCTGATTGTAAATTAGTTAAAGGAGATGCTTCATTAGAACCAGCTGTTTGCACCCAGAAATTTCAATTTTCTACTGGTAAAGAAATTATATAACAATAAAGATCGTTTACTTTAACAATTATCCAACAATGAGTAAGAGAAATAAAGGATCTTGTGGAAAGCATTAATAATTGAACGTACGGTAGGAGAATTAGTTGGTCACAGACGATTACTTCTATTAGTTATCAAAAATGCATTCATTCCGAGAAACCGACAAAATCCTATCCCATTTCGCTATTACTTCTTGGTCGCCTCGGGACTCGAGCTCGCCAGCGATGACGTTTCAACGTCGCTCCACGCTCACTTTTCAATTTGCAGAGAAATGAAGAAGGAGCTGTGCCGGTAGGAAGAGAGTGTGTGGGACAAGCGAGGGGGTATGGTATGAGAGAGTGGGTGGATGAATGCTATAAAGTAAAGCGAGATGGAAATGGTGAAGAAGAGAATAGAGGGAATAAGAGTGAAAGAGATAAAGAAAACGAGAGAGAGAGAGAGAGAGAGAGAGAAGGACGAGAAGAAAGAAAGAAAACGCGTGGCGAAGCAGCAGAAGGGGTGGCCGAGTATGAGAAAGGAGAAAAGGCGGCCCGTTACACGAAAGGTGGTGTCTTCCACGTCCCCCAGGGAAATTATTGACAGTCAGCGAGGAAATGACGTCGTAAATACCACCTCGAGCCGAACCCTCCTCGCAAGAGCATCTTCCATCTTCGCCTTCTCGACTTGCCTTCGTTTCTACTCCTTTTCTTTTCCTTTTCTTTTTCTTCTTTTTTCTCTTTCCTTTTCCCTTAATACCCACCACCTTACCCCCACTTCGCTCACTCATCCACTTCTTCTCTTTCGTTTTCATGTTTCTCGGCTCGCTCACGTGGAAATTACACGTTCTACCAGCGAATCTTTTGATTCGTTGTTTCAACCTAAGATTTTCAAGGTGAACTGTGTTGACAAGGTCGTCTTTATTATCGGTGTCTCTTATTTCGGAATGAATTTATAATTATTTGAAAATGATATATATATATATATATATATATATATATATATATATATCAAGTATTTTCTATTTCGTGCAGCGAGAATTTCTGAGAATAAACGAAAGAAGAAGCGGAAAACTTGAGAAAAGTAACGTTAGAATTAGAGTCATATTACCGGTGGAAGGAAATTAAAAAGATTCGCAATGAAACGCAACCAGCGCGTATCCTTTTTCGCGTTTACGAAACTTTTGCGAGACGTTATTTAGTCGAAACGAAAGGGACACCAACTTGGAGTCATAGTAAATTCGTACTAAAACGTTTCTAAGAGAAAAAAGAAGAAGGACCTATTGGCGAGCGAGACCGTTTGAGTTTCTCTCGTTTTTCATCGTCTGCAATTTTGATTTCGTTCGTGTCATTTCCGGGCGAACGGTGTAGGTATTATTAAAATGTACAAAGCTGGAATTATTTCCAGTTAACAATGTGTACGAGAGAAAGTCCCTCCCCCTTTTGAAAGAAGAAGGGAGACGGAAGTGACTCGCCTCTTTTGCCTCTTTTCTTCCTTCCTTTGCTCTTCTCCTTCTTTATCGCTGACGTTTCATCCCCGGAGCGATTTAATAGTTTTATAAAGCCGCGAGCCAACACTCGACTCGTAAATTTCTTTTTGTCTTTCTTTTTCTTGTTTTTCTCTTTTTCTTTTTCTTTTCCCCATTGTTCTTTCCATACCGCTAGGTATTTGAATCGAAGGCATACCATTGGTTTATTAAAAGACACACTCAATACGATACATAGCTCTTTCAACAACGTTTCTTCCATCGGCATACCAACAATAAAAAGGCAGTTGAGGTTTCTTTCGTTTTACCTTGTATTATTAGCAGTTTTCATATTTCAGACATCGATATATACATACGTACATAGATACGTATATATATATATATATATACACACACACACACAAAAATGTATATATATATATATATAAAATATAATATATATGTAGTATATGCATCTATATCGTCGTCGTTGCTGGCTTAATAAAAAGTTCCTCGTGATAGGCGAGAGCGCAGGCAAGGTATGTAGGTATAAAGCGAAAAAGGAGAAGAAGGAAGAGGCAAGGCAGCGCTTGGAATATTTGCACGTGGAAAGACGAAACTCGTCGCTTCTCTCGGATATTGCAACCGATGCCTCTCGTTTTCCCTTATCCCCAAGTTTCTTTGCCGCGTGAAAGAAGGAGGAAGAAAGAAGAAGCGCATTATACGTGGAAACGTTCCTCCCTTTCGCCTCGCGGCCACGGAGAACAGGGAGTTCTCGCTCTGGAAGAAAAGGGAGAAAAACGATGCCGAAGGAAAATGTCGAGAGGGAAAAAGATGTACGTATCTATATACGAAAAGAAAGAGAGAGAGAGAGAAAGAGAGAGAGAGAGAAAGAGAGAGAGAGAGAGAGAAGCGTAGGCGGCTCTAGGAAAGGCGCAGAAGCGAGCGTCGATGTGAAGAGAGTAGGGCTAGGAGTGGAGGCAGAAGGAAGTTAAGGGAAGGAGGGTTGCGAGGGGGAGGGAGAGAGGGAGAAGGAGAGGATAAGAGGAGGTGGGAAATTGTCAAGAGGAAAGGGGAGTGAAAGAAAGACAGAAGAGGGAACGAGCAGCGAGATCCGCCGGCTAAGGGTAGTTATTATAATAAATTTGTCGGGGGTTTAAGAAGCGGAAACAATTCAGAACTGCGAGCGACTCTAAGGATGTGCTTATCGTTGCTTTTATTCAAATGGGAGTGGAAGGCGACGAGCTGCGCCGGATGCGACCTGCATTTCTTTCTCCCTTTTCGCTCCTCTTTTCTCTAGATTTTTTCTTTTGGCCAACTCACATCGCCCATGGTTTATTCTCTAATCGAATCGTTCTTTATCGGCTAGTTTTCTATCAATCGGTACGATACTGTAATATACTTTAGATAATATTTTATATATATATATATATATGTTTTTTTTTTTTCAAAGGGATTTTTATCAAGCGTCGAGAAAGAAGAAATATTCTGGCTTGATTTCGAAACGTTATATAAGGTCGCAGTAAGCTGTCTTTCCATTTTTTATCTGTCGTTTTTTTCTTTTATTTGTTTTTTCTTTTTTCACGTTTCGTCTTTTTTCTCTCTCCTTCTATTTACCGATGGACCGACATCATATGCCTACTCTAAGTAAACGCTTTAAGAAATAACCGGTGTTGTGTTAACGTTATGATTCGCACGTTAACAAGTTTTAATTTTAAACTTTAATCTCGGCACTATGGTCACACCCGGTTCACGTCGACATATCATTAACTCGAGTCTTTCAACGGGCGAAATAACCGAACGTAAAACGTTACCCAGGACTGCAACACGTTTTTATATCGGAACGATATCGGCAACTCCTTCCCATGAAAATAATCGGTAAAATTAATTTCAACGCTTTTAAGCCTTAAACGGTTCGATATGCAAATATCGAAGAAGTTGAGAATGGAGAGAGGATGCAGAGGAAGGTGTCATTCCCAAGACCACCCTGAATTAACGTACTTTATAATCTATTCCTACTTGCGTGCACTTCTTTATCGCCCGTTAAAAAGAAAAAAAAAAAAGGAAGGGAAAGATGAAGAAAGAAAGAAGAAAAAAGTTAAACTAAAGAAAAGAAAAAGGTAAAGACAGAAAGAGAGAGAAAGAGAAAGAGAGAGAAAAAGAAATGACTGTGACTGACCCCCTATGGACGACGACCATACAATACCAACGAACGTTTTGGCTTGTTTTGGTTCTGACCGCAAGTTTCTCTCTTTTTTTTTCTCTCTCTCTCTTTCTCTCTCTGTTTCTCTAATTTTCTCTTACCTCTTTCTATCCTTACTTTTTCTTATTTTCGTCGCACAGTATCTCCCAGTGGATATAGTTTAGAGCCGCAATAAAAGTAAACGTCCGGACTATCTCGATTTACTGCTTAATTAAACGCGCGAGTCCACGAGACAACGAAGAATCTTACCTCATGAAAACTTCGCGTTCTTATTTAAACTTTACCTTAATATGTGTCCGTTGACCGCAGTGTGAATTTTTTATGGCACACCGAGCATTCCTTTTGCGCCAATAAAAGTCATTGGAGGGTCGGAGTACTGGCCACCGATGTATGTACTTACATACTTATATTCCTCGAGGACGGTATATCCGTTTAGTTACTTTGATAACGACCACGTTGTATTTTGCTTTATTGTGACGCTAATAATCGTGAAAACGATACTTCTCTCTCTCTCTCTCTCTCTCTCTCTCTCTCTTTTTCTTTCTTTCTTCTTCTTTCTTTACTTCGATCAAAGAATTCGAGGGTCGCCCGGAATTTTTCTAACGCGTACAAACGGATAAGCTCAGATTTAATCTTTCTCTTTCGTTCTACATTCCGCAGCTAACACGAAAGGTTTCTACCTACGTCGAGGAAAAAATGAAACGCGTTGTCCCGGACGTACATACATACATACATACATACATACATACATACATACATACATACATACATACATACATACATACATACATATATATATATATATATATATATATATGAATATATCACGTTTGTAAAACCGCAGTTAATGAAATCCGTCGAGAAAGTAACGAAGAGGGATGTCGAAAGGATTCGTGATGTTTTTTTTTTTTGTATAAAAATTAAACTCTTCCTGCGAAATAAAAATGGTTAGTACGGAAGCTAAAATACTAAGAGCGTAGACAGATAGATAGGTATACGTTTTCGTGTGTATTCAAGAAACTAGAAGAAAGCTTTAATTTTTTTATTTCGTACTTTTTCCTCGTCTTATCATCGAGAAGTATAGACCAGTGGTGATAGTAATGGTAGTAACGACGATGCTGGTAGTAGTGGTAGAAGCTTCAGTATTCTAACGTGCCACCCGTGAAATCTTTCTATGAGTATACTTTCTATCTCTATCTTTTTCTCTCTTTAACTTAGTGTGGAAGCTGTGTCGGCCGAGGACAATGTCTCGCTGTGGATTTTTCGTATTATCTCGCGCGACATAATATGGGGGTTTATCTCCTGGAATCATGGTGGCTTAGAGAAGCGGAGCTTTTTTCTCTTCAGCGAGTAGACGACGACGACGACGACGACGACGACGACGACGACGACGACGACGACGACGACGACGCCGTTTCTTCCTCGAAGGCAAATCCTCCTTCCCTTGCTCCCTCTTCTCTTCTCGCCCTCATCGGAAGACAACGTCTACGAGCCCCTTCGGGGACTCGTGGGTCACGTATACGCTTCCGCGCTTCTCCAATTCCTCTTTCCACCCTTCCCCGGCCTGTCACGACGACGCCAGTGGATTTCACGTGACCTTTCGGAAGGTTGACAGGACTCGAGAAGGTTTCGCTCTTCCGCGAAATATTATACTAGCTCTGACTGTAAGAGGATACGAGATAACGCGAGGATCTTTCGGGAAAATGGAAATAGAAAATGTAATATGAGTGTTATCGAAGATGATTTCTTATGGAAAGCGAGTTCTATGATATATATCGTACATGTGTATACCCACACAGATAGACACACATGCAGGATAGTTGAAACGAGAGATACACAAAAGAAAATTGATTTGTCATATCTAGCTTTCTTTTACCTTCGGAATATCAATTACACGAAACTTTGACATCGCCGCAAGCACAAAAATGTCATTCTAATCGATAACATCGCGATGTCGTAACGCCACCCTTCTCGTCCGTTCGTCCACGCACGATTCCACCCTTGAGTATCGCGGATTCAACCCTCGTTCTATATTCATTTTATCTCTTTCTATCTCTGTTTCTCTCTCTTTCTCTTTCTCCCTCTCACGTTGTCTACTTCTACTGCAGTTTTTCTTTCGTTCCGTACTGGAACTTTCCTTCTCCCCGGCAATGTCGTCCAAGAAAAGCATTGTGCTCTTTTCTAGCTACCTCGCCGAAACTTTTCTCAGGCTTTTTTTCATGCTTGCGTTGAGACGAACGCGAAGGGCCTGAGGGTTCCGAACATAGTTTTTTTTTCTTCTCCTTGTTCATCGAGTTTTTTACGAATACACTTCTGAGGTTTCATGAAAAATTGGATGGTCGCGTTAGTAGATTGTGTAGTTTCGTCGAATCGTCAATCGAAATATTCATCGAATGATGTTCGATTCAAAGTCCGTACGTTTAATCCATTTTCCGGCGTTTCGAATCGGCGAATCAACGGGAGTTCGCTTTCAATTAATTGAAAACGTACGAATGCTAGGCAATCTTTTGCATGGGCACAAATTGGGATCAATGGTAGAATTTGAAAGGTAGAATTTCGTGAACATCAATCCTGTAGGGCAATTAGCAAATTATGAACATTAATAATATCGGATCGATGATCGCGGCGGAATATTAAGTATAATATATAGTAGTATAATTAATTGATCCGTGCCATCGCACATAGTGTAAATACGTCGGGAATTAGCTCAGGGTTTTGTTCGGCCGAATGGAGATCGAATTCCAATACAGTCGTGCGAGCACGCTTTCCAATGAACCATTCCTATCAAACGAAAGGATAGACCTCGAAGAGAGATGGTTATTTAATCCTATAGAGAAATTTTTACATATGGACATAATAAAAAGCACATAAAATGGCGTGATAAAATTTTTGCGTTTCAACGAATTTGCAAAAACTCGTCGGACGGATTTTAATTCAATTTAATCTTTGGAAGGTCTATCGAAGATTTTTATAAAATATATTCTTCCGATACTGCACTATCGGAAGAATCGTTATAGGTATTACGACGAATCGATTAAGGTCAATCTTTCGAAGAATGCGTGTCCCTCATAGAAATTGCCAGATGACGATGACGATGACTCCGATGAAAGCTCGGAACGATAGCGCCAAGGCACCACGCAGTGCCCTGCAGGATGCCACTCTGATATCCCGTTGAGAACCGACAATTCGTATAACTCGTACGGTTTTCAACGTCGTCGATTGCAGCTTGCGAGGGCGTACGTCGATCGTGCGATTCCATCTGCGTAGGTGGCGGAAGATGTCGTTCTTTCGACGATTTCTTCCAGTTTCAAGATGAGCACGATTAGTCCAAATTAGAATTTAGAAGTAGATTAATTGAAGTTTCAAAGAAGATTTCCGTCCGCTTTTTATTTTCTTTTGTCCTTGCGTTTCCTTGTCCTTTTTTCTCCTGTTTCTTTTTTTCTTATTCGCTTTCTTTATTTTCCCCGTTTCCTTCTTTTCTCTCGACGGAGCATATTTTCGCCATTGATCATTCCACCTACCATTATTTCTCCGTCTCATTTTTCTCATCCTTTTTTATTTCTATAGATCCAGAATCGTACCATAATTTAAGTTTATAAATTCGAAGGGCGACACATTCAATTGGAAGAAAATAAAGAAGGGTTCGTAATTTTTAGTTTCCACGCTGTAATATTCGTTCATCGTTGAAAAGAATTTCCTCTTTCTATTTTTCTTTTTCCCATCTTTCTTTTTCTACGACCGTATGGAAACGTTCCTTTGCTAATGATATCTTGCTAATTGCCGGTATCGAAGCTGCCACTCTCTCATCTGTTAAATAACGTCCGTGCATTCGTTGTCTATAGTATTTCGAAACGTCGCATTTGTTAGGGTTGGAAAATACAATTATTACAGTAGGATCTCGATAAAACGAGCGTCTGTTATGAACACACATATAAACGTGTACGATATGTTCGTTATTCTTCCTTCGTTTTTTCCTTTTATTTTATCCGAATCGACGTGTGGATAAACATACACGTAATACATACGTATATATATATATATATATATATATATATATATATATACACGTGTATAAAGAGCACGTGTATATAACCAACTAGAAAATCCTTTCGAAAGTTACGGCAAAAGCGTTTGGCCGCTTGCACACTCCTCGAGCAAAACTTTGTTTTCCAAAGAGTCGTCCGCGTACCTTCTGCTATTCGCGTCGTAGCTGGCGCGGCTCCAAACAACCCTGTAGAATGTTAAGATCGCATCCTTCGTTTATTTACGAATATTTTCTATCTGGCACGCATACCTCGTGCTTTCGAGTTATCGCGACGAAAGACGTTTATTCGGACGTTATTGCGGAAGACCAGCCTCTTCTGGCACAAAGATACGCAATATGCATACACGTCGTTTCTCTATCTCTTTCTCTCTATCGTGAAAGAGATCGTAGAAAAACGAGATGCGTTCGTTGGTGTGTACATAAATTTTTACGTGCTTCTCGAATATATATATATATATATATATATATACATATACACATATATATCTGTATGTATATACACGCACGTATCCTGTGCTTTGCCGGCAGTGCGTCAGGTGGTACCGTTCTCCGTTTCCCACGGACTTCTCAGCCTTTATTATATCATTCTATCACAATGCACATCGAAACGTCTCCAGATCGAGTAAGAGCGGTGCACCTGCAGCCGGCTGCAGCTTCGACTTGCGCCATGAAATAACATCGCCGTTAAAAACGGCACACCTACCACGCCAACAATGACGTTGCATCGTCGATCGGAGATATACGTTTCTCATTGCGATTCTTTATCGCGATATGCGTGCCTCCTGCCGCATAAGACAGAATTTGCTTTAGGCATAATTTTCCTTTATTTTTTTGTATTTCTTCTTCTTTCTTTCCTTCTTTCTATTTTTTTCTTTTTTTATTCCTTCTTCCCCTCCCCCCCCCCCCCCCGCCCGAGAAAATACTCTCGAGAAAACGTAGAAAGTCGTACAGAGTCTTTACGCAGTAGTCTTCTCTCGATATCGTTTCTTCGTCTTCGAGAGAGAAAACGAGAGGATCGAATATCTTCGTCAGCGACTATCTTCGGGCGCACTTAGCAATTTCCGGATAAAATTGGAACGCGTAATCGTTTGCGCGAGCGCGAATGTCGTGGAAAATTATAGTCTCGGCAAGTAGGAACAGGCTGGGCAAATAAATCGTTTTGAGTGGCCTCTAGGCTACCGGGAGATTCGTTTTGTTGGAACGGTAAGATCGACGCTGCTAGACGCGTATCCACGCTCGGCAATTTATCAGTTTCTTGCTGCGCTCACATTAATAATGGAATTTATCGATCCAATATCGATTCATCCTCTCAGGACTGAGGAAACCTATATCATTGTGATCTCGAATCATCCGCCAACCGGTTGGCAACCGATGCCGATCATCGACCACCGCTGATTCCATCTAAAATTTATCACTACTGATATGGATCTTAACATTTATAACGGTTTGAAATTTTGTTTTTGAATTATATCATATATCGAGTATACAGTTATTAATTTACGGTCCCGCATTATGTTTTTTTTTTTTTTTTACTTTTTTCTTTTCTTCGATCTATCGACCTAATCCAACCTCGAGAGAACGTGTTTTTCCAAGCGATTATCATATATAATAAAATGCTATAATTTAGATTACAAGCAGGTTACGATAATTACCTTAAATGTTCGCCGTGTCGTCTCGTCGTTTCCTCTTCTCTTTTTCTTCCTCTCTCCTTCTCTTTTTTTTTACTTTTTTTATTTTTATTCTTCCAAAAGGAATAAGGACTATTACTGTCATCTCTCTCTCTCTCTCTCTCTCTCTCTCTCTCTCTCTCTCTCTCTCTCTTTTTTCTCTTCCTCTTTTCGAAGCTTCGACCACTTTGTTGCAGCTCGTAGCGTGCGTGCGTGCGAATCGACGACTCGTTTCGTAAGTCTCGCTCCGATCTTTTGTGAATTAGTTTAGCCGTTCGAACGAGACGACGTGCGAAAGAAAAAGTGAGCGTGCAATACCTACTCGCGCGAGCGTCTACCTTTCTGTAACTTTGTCTCCTCCTTCTTCTACTCCTTTTTCTTCTTTTCTTTCTGTTTCTCCTTCTCTTTCTTTTTTAGCGAGACGATTGAAATTTCTGGCACGGAAGTCGCGCGAGTTTCGCTCGACATTTGCGATGCGTTCTTCTACCGGTAGACACCGTGAGAATTCTTCGTTCGAATGTCTTATTCTTCGTCGTAGATGCACGTGGCCCGAGAAAGTATTTTCTTTGGTATTAAATGATGATAATATATATATATATATATTTGTGTGTGTGTACGTACGTATATATACACGTACAAACATACCCTCTTTAAAATATAAATTGTAATTTTTAAAAATAATCGTGAAACATTCACAGCCTCTTTCTCATTGCACAATAACCATTTGATTGGTAATGTTGTTGGTACATACAATTGAAAAAAAAAAATATTTAGAAACGAGTACGACGACGACGAAAAGAACGGCGATAGTATAGGTCAAACGCATAATACGTAAGAAAGTTAAGGGAAATACGTTTGAAAGGAAAGAGGAGTATCTCATTGAGTAGAGGGAAACGTAAATAAACATTCTAAGCGTTACAAGTTGGTTTATAGGTTTCACCTTAGAGAACGGCTCTTATACCTTTATATAACTAGTCGAACGAGAGACGCGTCGAAGGACACACGTCTATAATTCTCCGCTATCTCTTTGCGATTTTTACTTGATGGTAGGTACATTCATAGTCATATTATCCTTTATCCCGGTGTTAAAATTTTTTCTTTATCATTGTAACGTCATCAACTAATATAGGCTTGCGGCTAAAGGAACGTTCGATGAAGGTACATCGTTTCGATATTACATTAGTTGTGCGTAAACTTTAAGAAAGGCTAGGGAAAGCATCTTATTAGCGATCTTAATGCATAATGATATTTACAAACTAGAAGTAGTATAGCCGGCTATTCAACATTCTCACGTCTTCCGATAATAATTTTCGAATTTATATTCAAATACGTCTACGTACGTACGTATGTATTTATGCATGTAACACCGGTTAAAAGCAATTGCGTTTGGATGTTGGGCAATCGTTGCGGTTGCAGACAAAGAATAAAAGTTATTTACCTTTACCAGCGGATATGTGTCAAAAGGGCCGGCCCTTTTTTCTCGTTGCGACCATGTAGGCATGCCAGTCCGTTAGTTCCACTTTTCTCGCGTCATGTGGGCCAACCTCATCTTTCCCACACTTGCCATCTCGCGGTCATTCTTCTTCTTCTCTTCTTTCTTCTTCGGGTTCGTCTTCGTCTTCGTTTCTTACAACGGCATTCCTCGGGCTTGCACCCTGCAATCTTTCGTGGCCCTTGCCGCTCGCTCTCCTCGTACTTTCTTTTGCCACGTTAATTCTAGGGCCCCGAAACGCATCCTCGAGAAATCGTACACCGTCGGGGAAAGGTAGAATGCACGAAGGTGAACGCCATGGCAGGATGTCTACGTTCTAAACAATTAAGACGAGATCAAAGTTCCATAGGATGCGAGAGGGGTATCTAATCGAAATAAAAATACGTGAGAAAGTAGTAGGCGTAGTAGTGGAACGAAAGTAGAGAGATCCAACGATCGATTAGACTTCTTAGATAACATCAACATTTTTTTTCTTTTTTCCATATAAAGAATTTTAGGAGGAGGTGGGCTGAGGTGGACTGAAACGGGAAAAAAAAGGAGGAGGAGGAAGAAGAAAAAGAAGAAGAAGGAGAAATGAGGGAGGCTGTCACCGCGACCCTTCGACCGTGTACTCGGCTTAAAGTTGAGTACACACAGTTTAATCGACGCGAAAACGGTTTCTTTATCCTTAGTAAAACGCTCGTGTTCCTTTTTCTTTTCTTCTCTTTTCTTTTCTTTTCCTTTCTTTTCTTTCTTTTTTTTTTCTTCTTCTTCTTCTTCCCGGAGGAAAGTCATTTACAGCTACGCTGTTTACAGCCTATTTCTTTTTTTTTTTCCTTTCTTTCTTTCGACCATTTGTCTCACAAAGTCACTACGTCTTAGTTTCTCGATCGTTAAAGTAAGGAAAATAGAAATATTTTGTTGCTAAGCGAAGGTTAGACAAGACGAGAGAAAAAATGTCTGTTCTCTCATGAATCGTCGTCACATCGGTGACAGAGTAAGACGATGAGGAGAGAAGAAAGAGACGAGAAGAAGAAACGTTCATTGTCAGAAGGAGACGATGCGTGGAAACCGAGCGAGGAGTGGTGTGGGAGTAAATGGAGTTTACAGGGAGTGGACGGTATTCCCTCAGCCTCTTTTCGAGGGTCGTTGTTTGTGCGAAACCGCTAAGTGGACTTTGCGGCATCGATGTGAACCATCGTTTAAATCGACCGATAAGAATAACCACGAAAACGGTGAAAACGGAGAAAGTGAGGTAATTTTGGTTATCGTTTTGTAAGAACGAACGAAGAAAATACACATGTGTATATATATATATATATATATATATATATACATGTTTACACACAAACATATTTTACGAGTTGTCGATATACACACACATACGTATGTATCGAAGTGTAACTTGCTTAACGTTTAAGTTTACGGTCGAAAGGGAGAGGATTATTTTGCGATTCAATTATTCCACTCTACGACTCAATTGTTTTAGATCTCGGTCACGAAGTGCTCGTGATCGGTCGTAGATTATCGATCGGCGAAGCTACCGCGAGCTCCAGTATAAATTGTTTCAGATCGCATCGTGCCCTTTGTATCTTATTTCTCCTTATCATCGACTTCGCGCGTTCTCCTTCTGTATCTATCTATGTATGTATATATATATGTTATACAGTACTTTTAATGATCTCCGATGTAATCTCCTTAGATGCGCATACCGAGTTCGAGATAATACAAGAAAGGTATTCCGTGATGCGCGGTCTCGCTTTCAACGAGATATCCTTTCCGATATTTGCTACATCTAGTACACTCTCCTTGTAACAAGATATTTTCTGTTGGGTTTAAGAAAAAAAAAAAACAGTTTTTTCTTTGTTCTTTTTTCTTTTTTTCTTTGTTTTTTTTTTTTTTAGACAAACGCAAAACGTTGACTATGTTGGTGTTAATAAAACGATAAATTAAACGATAGAGAAACGGAAGTTATTAATGTGATTTAATTTGATTTAGATGAGACTTAGAAGGTCTATACGTAATCGGAAACCATAAGGTGGTCACTCAGGGCATCTAATTCCGGGTCCCAACCCGCATACAGGTAAAATAATATTCGGGAACACGTGCTGCGAATACGAGCCCTCCTGTCGCATCCTTCTGGAAATCTAGGAGCTCGGTGTTAGATTCCTGGCAGCCTAGACGTCGATTGGATTTCAAGAAAGTTAGAGCATGGTATATTAAAAAAAAAACAAAACAAAACAAAAAATACAAAATACAAAATTAAAAAGAAATAAAAACTTGCTAGTTACCACGACGGACTTTCCGTTTTCTCCGAGAATTCTTTCCGTAAGGCCGATCGTGAGAACCATATGGCTGGACGATCGGAATTTTAATACGATAAAGTCGAGACTCTTAAGATTGTAAAGTACTATGTACTCTTTAGCGTACTCTTTACTCTTGAAAAATCCTATAATCTTTAATAGCGAAAGAAATTTATATCAGCCGTTAAAGAAATTAATCTTTCTAATACGAATAGAAATTAATTAATTACGAATGCAATTAAATTTCGCTTAACTAGTTTGTCGTACCGTCGTAACTATATAATAGTTTAAAAATATTCGATCGAAAATCTTGCAAGGAGGAGCAACGATGGATCATCGAGGAAACGATTTTCGATGTCCCAATGATCGATAATAGTTGTCCGTAGACATGACCGATTCTCCCTTCGTATTTTCTCGTCTCTTTCATCCCTATCACCACTCTTCATCCACGACGCACTTCTCGCCGGTAATCAACGACAATCCGAGCACTCCATCGCGGTTCTCACAAAGACACTGCCGGACCATTGTCCTTTGAAATGGATGGAGAAAGGAGAGCCTTCTTCGGCAAAGCCTCGAGTCCCACCCTCTCTTTGAAAAGCGAGGACGCTCGTCTGGTGATGCGGTCGATGCGGTCCTCGTTGTGGCTGCCTCGTCGGCGGGACAACTCTCGAAAATACCACGATTTAACAAGTAATAAGGATTTCGATCGATGGACTACAACGTTTCGTAGATACCATTAAAAATTTAATGAAATCCTCGTTGTTTATTTTCGAAAATATAACGAACGATTTACATTCGGTCGATATCGAAATGATAAATAATGCATACAACGATTATATTTATTACACGCGTTATATTAATTGACACAAGAGAATATTTCGTCGCATAATTTATTCTCCCGGTATAATTCGTGCCGTCGCTCGATCTTCCAGGAAACTATGTTTCGAAGTTAATTAAAAAACTTGCCCAACGAAAATTATCTTTTTGATCGAATCGTGTGGGGAGAGAGAAAGAAAGAAAGAGAGAGAGAGAGAGAGAGAGAGAGAGAGAGAGAGAATTGATATTAGCACTTAAACTGTTTTATCGAAGATACTGATCGAGATCCAAGGATACGGTATGAGTATGTAAATGACAGGGTTGTTCGTTGGTATCAGAGACTCTCTCCGAGTACTCTCATCCAACTGATTCACGATCCCGCGATGGACCGCTTCCTTTAACTTCGAGAAGTCGAGTGGACACGACTCCTCGATCGCCCCCGGGTCGATTCTCGAAACACGTAACTGCCTTGGCAGTTTGCGCTTGCCCTCTCGAGATCAGCGGCGTAGGATCGATTTCAGAGATTCGCCCTTCTCGTTTCAACGACGTGAGCGCGCATACAGATGGGAGTCTGTAAATGTAATTGCTAATGGAGTCTCGAGAATCGATCGATTTGTTACGCTTTAGGCCCTCCTCGTGTACCGAAATCGATAAGCGATCGTTATGAATTTCGATGGAACAACTTTGACGATAGACCGAGAGAACATCGAATTAACATTCTTAATTGATCGATAATTTCTCTTGATAATATATAAAAATTACGAAAATAATTTAGAGGAAGAAAGAGAAATAGAAAGAGATAGAGGGACAGAGAGAGAGAGAGAGAGAGAGAGAGAGAGAGAGAGAGAGAGAGAGAGAAATAGAGAAATAGAGAGAGAAAGAGAGGATCTTCGGGACAATTTAAATGGAGGACTTTATAAACGCGAGGAGAAGAAATGTACTCGTGTTGTTTCTATAGTGAAATAACGACGACGATACGAGTATCCTGATAGACTCGCGAAGCTTCTCAAGCAAGATTCAAACTATAATGGTTCGCAAGGCACGTTGGAAAGATACTCTCTCTTTCTCTTTCTTTTTCCTCAAGAAGGCTCGCGATCAGATAGGATCTTTCGAAGTCACTTGGTGATCCTTCGATTCTTCGCGATCGAGAAGCGGAGTTTCTCGCCGGAATAAACTTGGAGTAAAAAGTTGGAAAGAGAGAGAAGTTAGCTAGATCGACGAAGGATAGACGATTGCAGTGGCTAGAGAATCGGTGAAGCAGCTACGGTAACTGCGGCAACAGCAGCAGCAGCAGCAGCAGCAACAACTGCAGGAGCAGCATTTGTCGTGACACGTTTGCTTGGATGTTGTGGCCCTTGGAGTACCCGCCGGCTCCTCGCTTTCCAATGTTCGCTCGTTCACGATTCCGATAGGTCGAAGCGATTCGAGATTCGAGTGAGGATAACGTTGCTCGTTGTACGATCGTATCTGTCTGTCAGTCGGCTTGATTACGCCTTTGACGGTAGTACCGAACCTTAGTCCGGTCAATTAAAGTTTAACGTCTCCTCCAGTCTATGTCGTTCTCATCCTTCTATTTATCCTCTTCCTCTGTACACTTGGAATAACATAGTTCGATACTCGATGCCCAAAGGTATGTATAATATTAAGACGTCGTTCGAGTTTTATTCTTTATTTTATTTCCATCTCCCGTTTGCGCGTCGATTTCTTCATTTCCTTTTGTTTTTTTCATAAGCTACTTCTTACGATCTACGTATCTCGATACGGTATTTAGATAACTTAAGAATCCGAGGAAACGATTTAAAAACAACATTTGAGAAAGTATGAGAACGGAAATAGAAGCTCGAGATTAAATAACATTACAAAATAAATCGTAAAGATGAATGTTGCAGGAGATATTCTTGTACGATTGTAAAACGAATAGAAATCGTTTCTATGATTTTTTTTTTTTCTCGAAACTATCGTATACCTCTTTCCTGCCAAGAGAGAAAATAAATCTATGGTAACGTAAGGTACCAGTCTAAACTAGACTATTTTTGAGACTAAGGAAAGTTCGTCGTTGGGTACGGGTACTCTCAGCGTGGGGCCCGTTCTCTTTTTGGTCGGTGACACTAGATGCCAGCTAGGGGAGGCCACCGCCGCCTCTGCCGCCGACGACAAGCGTAAAAGAAGATCTGGACCAGGAGCGGGCCAACGAGACAAAGCGGAGCGTGACAAAAAGAAAGGACAACGTCCGATGAAATAAAGGGAAGGGCCGAATCCTCCGGTGTTGGGTTACTCGCACAGACCATGTCTTGACCCGTTGCTTTGAAGAACACACATTTTGAATCCACTCCGTGACAACACCCGTTTCTTTTCTCGTCGATCTAATTACTCGAAGGATAAGAAAAAACAAAAAAAAAAAGAAACAAAAAAAAATAAAGAAATAAAAAAAAGTGGAAGAGAAGAAAACGATTTAATAAAGATCCGAGAATAAAACGTAATCGATCGAAAATCGATTCGAAACCACGTGGAAATGCGGAAATGTCCTACCGATTATGATACGGAACGACCTCTCGTGGTGATAGGACAAGGCTGATTTTCCGAAACGGGCGACGCGCGATTTCACGGGCGTTAACTCGAATCGAACCGAACCGTCGATGGGCGCTCGATCGCGACAAGATAAATGACCGTGTGTCCGGTCGACCAGCAAACCGGCACTATTCTCCCAATTATGTGGGGTCGATGGAGACCCTGGTGTCCACCTGTCGCCGGCAACGACATGATTGATGGACCACACGCGCACTGTACGTGCCTTCTCGCGATTTCCTACCGATCCATCTTCTTTTACGGGCCACCGATATCGTTTGAATAACCCACGAGAGAACGAATAGTTCTCCTTAGAAAAAAATCTTTCGTTTCTTTCTTACGATAAGTACTTACGATAACTATTCCTCCATCACGTCTATATAATAGTTTAACCAATCAATTTATTTTCAATATATCTTCTCAAACCTGTAACCAAAGAGACAGATCGCAAAATGATACCGGGATGATTCGTAAATACGTAAGAGGTACTTACGAACGTTCTCCTCGTTGATTAAAATCGAATGTTTCACAGTCGAGTAAACACGTGCCGTTGCCGCGGTGACTTTCAGCAAGTACCTATTAAATCGGATTGGTAAGGCGGCGTAATCGCATAAGATCGATTTTTCTTGGCAAGCCGGCGACCCAGTTAGGCGAGATGTTTAACATAATTGTGCATTGCCGTCGTATGAAATATCGTAGGACGTTTTTACCCGGTCGTGCAAAAGATGTCTACCGATTCGAATGAACCAACGAACGGGAGACTTTCAACGAATAATAATTTCAAATCGAAAAGCCATCTGTGTAGGGATTAATTCTGATCGATCGACTCCAGAAACCGGTCCGGTAACTTTTCAAAGCCTTTAGTGTTCGGGAATCGCGGACGAATTAGAAAAGTGAGATAGAACGAAGGAGAACGGAATTGTCTTTCGTTATTTCGCGATAATAACGACAGGCATTCGTGGATTCGATAGATTCGTTAAAAAGGAATTCGATCGTGGTAAAGAGTAAAGGGGATGAACGAAAGGAAAAGGGTGGTAAGGGGGAGGGGGAGCTAAGCGTGCGTGCCACTCGACATACCAGAGGCGATAATAATAACCATTGACACCTGGTTGTTAATTGAAACGTGCCTTCGGCGGCCGTGCACCTTCCCACTTTAATCACTGTGATTATGTATTTATAAACGCTACTTAGCATTCGTCGAAGAAGCTTAGAACTTCTTCCGTCGACTCGGCAGCGAGCAACATGCCGCCCATTATGTTTTTATTAAAGGAAAGGAAAGACGATGAGAAAAGAAAGTGGAAGGTTTGATCATTTATTATTATTATATTGATCGTTTCATTTCTTTGATTCGATTGAAATGTCGAAACGATGAAATATAGTTTTCTACGAGAGATAGATGGATAGATGGATGGATGGATGGATGGAAAGAGAGAGAGAGAGAGAGAGAGAGAGAGAGAGAGAGAGAGAGAGAGAGAGAGAGAGAGGGAATTATCGAACGATAACGGTTTAACTCTCGTAAAAGAGTCATGCGGCATGTAATCAGCAGAAAAATCAACGAACGCACGGTGTTCTTCCTGATTGGAAAATCCGTATTTGCTGAACAAACATTATATCAACGACGATACCATTTTAATGCTAAAAATCGATGAACCAACCGAGTTAATTTGCTCGTTTGCTGTATCTATCAATTGATCGACGTGAGCATGGTTACGACGAAATTAATTATTGTGTATATTCCGTCGAACGAAGAAAGAAAGGCAGAGGAGGAACGCGAAAACGTGTGGGTCGTAAGAATAACGAGTGAGAGGGATTTTTGCGTACAATGAAAAGTAACAATATCTTTTTCTTATTTTAATTTTAAATAACGCAGACGTAAGTCATTTAAAAGCAATGCATTCAGATGTACCTATCGACGATACTTTTTAATCAGTCATTTAGATTCACAGTAATTACATTGCGCAGTCACGTATATATTCGCTTATGTACGTTCGTAGTTATGTTAACACTCGGAAATCGTATCCTCGATGCATACGAACGTTGCAACTACACGCGATAATACGGTGCACGCTATAAGATAGAAACGAAGAAATATTTAGAAAAAAGAAAATGGAATGGAACTTGGACTAGACATTATTATTGTTACATGTAATATACATAGTATATAAATACATAACGCACACACACACATACATATATATATATATATATATATATCTACAAATATATAGAAGAAACTCGCACGTAAAGGAGAACGGAAGAGCGTTCGTAGATTTATGTTCGTCGCCGTTTTCATTTTTCACCGTCTCCTTCCTACCGGCGCGGCGACCTTTATTATTTCGCCGGCTGTATTGTACGTCGTTACCCCGTTACGTAGATGAGAAATCACCGTTGCTCGCTCGTCGGACGAGACCGTGAATACCGGCGGTGGCGTACAATCGAGATGTGCGCGCGCACACTTCTGTAGGAGAGGCGGCAAAAGCGAAACCGACAATGGACCACGAGATTTCGACTCGAATCGTATCAATCGCTGTCGAGACACAATCGTTCCTCTGCGACGTGTTACCTGACCCTCTATCTCTCGCTCTCTCTCTCTCTCTCTCTCTCGTACTCTCTTCTCTTCTTCCTGCACTGTTTCGTCTACACGCCCAGGAATTCATCCCCCTTTCGCGTTGTTGTTCGAGAGCAGGACTACAATAGGGACCCATCGATACGCCATCGATAGCTCCAGGGGTACTTACCTCTAAATACTGGAACCTATAGATCCATTTCTACGCGTGTCTACCCTACTATAATATAAGTCGGGGATTAAGCCTATAAATACGTGGTAGCTTTAACGATTCGATAATTATTATTATCCTTTGGAATAGGAAGGTGAGAAAGTTTCATTTCGTATACGATATTACGAGATTATTTCGAAGATGAAAAATTGATGATAGAGTGATCGGTTAATGGAAAGAAAAACAAAAGTAAATAAATAAAGAAAGAAAAAAAGAGAGAGAGAAAAAGAGAGAGAGAGAGAGAGAGAGAGAGAGAGAGAGAGAGAGAAAAGAGTAAAGGAAGAAATTATGGAGGACAATGTACTCTCTTTCGTCTTTTACATAAAGGGTTCATTCATGAATATAAACGAGTATAAATCAATGTCGAACGGTGTTAGAGGCATCGCGCGGAAGGTCGATGGAGCGAAACGTAGCCGCCTCGAAGGTCTTTTCCCCTCTTCGAGGAAAAGCATGGTGAGCAGAGAGCGATTGAGCGCAACGGGGTCAGGGGGGCTCTTGCGTGTTTTGCGGAATGGAGAGGTGTATATTTTTCTCCGCGTACGAATACCAGTCATCGTCGAGGGTCGACCCTCCTCTTCGATACGCACTGACGTTTATTGCATTGATATTAATCGATCAGGAAGGGTCGTTGTACCGTGGCTTACATTCTTCTCTCTCTCTCTCTTTCTCTCTCTCTCTCTCTCTCTCTCTCTCTCTCTCTCTCTCTCTCTCTCTTATAGGTCTACCTGTTTGTGTCATGTTCGAGGCGAAAAGGGTAGATGTTTGTTGACCCGCAAACATCGATAGTCGTAATATAGATGTAATATCGAAAGTCGAATTGATCTATTCCGATTTCGAGATCGCGGAGTAAAGTACAACTATCGATTCTTGACAAATCACTTTCGTAACTCTTTACGTCTTACGAAGAATGTATTGCCATTGTTGGCATCTTTGTTGAAATTACCGAGAATCAAAGTTACAACTTTTATCGTCTTTTATCGTTAAACGAACGATGGAAACAATGGGTGTTACGATTTATCGAGAGAAAAGAGAAAGCAGATCGAAGGTATTCAGAGTCAAGTTGGACGAGATTTAAAGCGGACTAGCGTAAAGAATAGTCAAGAGCCTTTTCAATGTTGATGGACTCTATTATACTATTGTGGAGCGACTTGAAAAGGCCGACGAGGCGGTGCTTCTTGGGCAAAGTCGATCAGATATCCAGAGTTTCATTTCAACATTCGAAACCTCCGAGGAAGGATCGATCCGAAACAATCGTTTCTTCAAACATCTTAGGAAAGATTTGCGAGCGTAATACCACCGGGCTTTGGCTTTTTCGATGCTTCTTTTCCCTTCGTTGTACACAGGGTGTTCGAGGATCACAGGGAGCAACTCTTACGTATAGTTCAATTTTTTTGATGTATTCGTTACGTCGTTACGTCCATAGTAATCGATAATAATGATAAAATTGAGAGACCATTTGATTTTTTTCAAGCTTTGTCTTTTTCTTTCTTTTAATTTTCTTCTTTTTATTGTTTTTTTCTTTTCTTTTCTTTTTTTGTGGACTTTATGAATCTGCGAGAATACGACACAAGCTCATCGAAGTAAGAGGAAATATTTTGATCACCATGTACATCGGAACGATGTAGACACATCGAAATCGAGCACAGTAGTAGTCAGAGATGGGACAGAGAGAATGCTCTCGAGAATCTCTTTGGATCTTCCGCCTCTCGGAAAGAATGAGGAGTACCCTTTCCTTTTTATCGTTCTTCGAGAAGAGCTTTTTCCCTTTCTCTGTGAAGCCACCTGCGTCCTAGTCCTTCGTTGGTTTTGATGAGCCTGCGAGCCCTTCTCGATTCATCGTATCGAATACCCTAATCCTCCCTATTAGAGTGACTTTGGTCAAATATCGGTCAGTTCTCGGGGTCCGAGCACAATGTGCCGAATACAATGACGAGCTCTCGTTTATCCGTCCAGCTAGCTTTCCTCGACCTCTTCCTATCTAACGCGATATGCGAGTACGGTGCAAGCTACTCTTTCTCTCGGAAAATCTATTTTCGTCGTATCCTTTTGAACGATTCGACGTGATTATTATATACGATATTCGAGGCGGAATTCATCAAGATATGTATATACATAACTACGTCTGCATGCGGTTACATATTTGAATGATAGAAATCTGAATATTCTTCACAGTTAAATTTTCTCGAGTACCTTCGTCGGGCAGTAATATTCCTAACCTTGAACAGGCCGCAATTTTATTTAATAATAAGATTGTTCAGGAATTGCACGGTTTGTTCTGAAATTATGTCATTTGCAAATTGACGTATGCGTACGTACATAAGTATGTGCTATGTATCTACATACGTAGGTACCTCGGACATACGCGGAATGAGAATTGCACGGCACATTTTCGTTATGCACGCATAAGGATTCCATCACGCGAGCTTTTCCACAAAGACGTACTTACGTACTTACGTGTACGAGCGTGCACATATCTGATCGGGTCGAAACTCTCGTATAATTGCAGCCCCTTTTTTACCAACGGAGAAAGGTATTCTTATGTAAAGTCGCACCGATCATTTCTCTCCACTTTCACTCGTGCGCATCTCCTTCCCGTTAAATTCAACGAAATTATCTTCGCACTTTGTAAAAATAAAAATTTTTATCTTTTCCTTCGGCGCTTCCTTTCTTCGTAACATTTCCGTTTGTAAGAAAATGCAAAATACGTCGGTGATATCGTCGGCGAAACGCGTTTTATATTACGATCGACGAAGTTTTGTTTACGGAAAATAGTTAGTTTTGAAGTCAGATTTTACGGAGGATTAGGGATCAGGATCGTACGAGAGGCCGGTTCTTTAACCAGTTCTGCGAGTTTTCGTGACATTAATCGGTTACCGGTTTCGTATTATATGCCGCCCCTATCTTCAGACTTCCGTACGCGATAATAATGATTAGTGGAATGAGGAAATGAGCATCGAAGATAAATAAGGAAGAAAAGGAGAAGATGAAAATCAAATAGCTTCTTTCTATTCAACGGAAGTACACGTACACGCGTACGTACACACGAATGTATTCCAGACTGATACATACACACTCGGATTCAATGTTATTTTGGCTGGTTCGTTAAGTCGCTTTTCCAATTAGCACCGGCTCGACTAAAAGTCCGGATTTTCGAAGGCGATCGTTAATCATTTAAAGCTCCCCCGGCAGTACGTTCACCGATTTAGTAATTCAAACGCGGTTCATTTCGTGCAGCGAGCTCAATTAAAATTCTTCTCTCTTCTACGTGCATACGATGAGAGAATACCAGGATTCATGGAAGTCGAAGAAACGAATCGAACCGACCACCACAGTTTAATTAAGAAACTTCACCATCGGGAAAGATCAAAGATCGGTAACTGTGATTTCAACTATTCCCTCGATACATACGTTTTTCTCTCTCGCACTTTTTTCGAAACTATCGGGAAATACGATCGGGGAAATAAAGACGGGAAAAATTCGTGAGGGAAAATCAACGAATAATCTTTACGATTGTTTTGGTCCAGTTCGCTTTGAACGTATCTGTTGATGTATGTCGATATAATAGATTTTATCGTACAGGGAGAAAGTTTAGTTTACATAAAGGAGAAAGAAGAAAGAGAGATCCGGAAGAAAATCGCTAAAGTTTAGATGATGGCTCGCGAATCGAATCGAGGAGAGTAGAGAAGTCGGAGGCCGCGAGGCTCTTGGTCTCGGTTCATCGTCAATCCGGTATCTCGACGTAGGCACGTTCAACGGTCCAGCTTTCGTTTGGGCGTGGGACTTGTTCGTGGTTCGTGGTCGGGTCGTTAATTATGGAACGCCACGGGTTACGTTTCAATGGATGATTGATGAACGCGCGGCGATCCTCATCTAACCTCGACTCTCGAGAGAAAGGGAACTCGAGGGTGAGAGAGGGCGAGTCGAGAGGAGCTCCTCCGGTCGAGGAGGTTCCAGCCACTCTGAAAACAGGTTTCTGATTGTTCGGAGAACTCGGTATATCCTTGTCTTCCTCGCTCCCGGACGCACGACCACGCCGATCCAGTGCGATCCTCCGCTATCACTCCGCATCCTCCTCCTTGATCCTGCGGCTCCGCTCGACTCCCAAATTGATCCTTCGAACGCGGAATTCAATTCTTACGGGATACACTATCCGTTCATTTTCGTCCGTCCTTTTTTAAATTTCGCTATTACAGGTTGTCTTTCGCATTATGGAGGTACGTTTAAATTAATCATTATAATTAAGTATATGCAGATACATGTCTTGTCTCTCTCTCGCTCTCTCTCTCTCTCTCTCTCTCTCTCTCTCTCTCTCTCTTATATGACCCGTGTCACGCGTTACAAAAGATATGAGAATGTAAAAGACTCTTTTATGAAAGGGGTAAGAATTAAAGTGACGTTGGAAAGGGTTAACGATCCAGATGTAATTTAGTCGGGAGAAGAGAGGTACTATCGAGGAAGATATTGGCATCCGAAGTGTGAAGGATCGTGTCGATGATCGTAATGACGACGAGGATGATGATCAAGATGACGACGACGACCACGACGACGATGGTGATAATGATAATGATGATGATGATGATGATGATGATGATGATGATGATCATAATGATGATAATGGCGATGACGACAACGACGACGATAACGATCGAAATGGTCGCGGTGATGTTGGAAACGATGGTAATGACGAAGATGGTGATCTCGGCCAAATATCGGGCCACTTTATCGCTTCATTCTCGCGGAACAGATTCCCATAAGCTTTTACAGGAATCGATTAAAAGTCAATTACCATCGTAAAGGTTTTGCAAAATCGATTTCACTTGAAGTATCTGCAAGTTCGACACTTCATAATCCTTTATCGAATCAAAATCGATCGATCGATCCAACCTGTACGGTCTTCCGATCTGAGACGACGAAAGCGAACAATCTTATCGGATATAAAATTGATATATTACTCTTTAACGTTCGATTTTATTAGACGGTTCGCTAAGAAACTTTCTCGATCGTAAACACCTTCAATGGCGATACAAAGATAATCGAATTTCTTTCAGTCATCCTCGAAATATCGCAACTGTACGTCCGGTTATAACTTTTTTATTATTTTTTTTTCTTTCTTCTTTTTTTACGATTCGAAACATTTTGAAAGATTCGTGATAAATATAAGAGGACACGTAATCCTGTCGACCTTCGTAATACGATTTTAGGGTATGTCAAGACAGAAGACTCGATACAGTCGAGGCAGATGGACACAAAGGCGCGAGCGAACGGAAAAATGTCGGCGTACGTGCCAGCACGTTCGGCTCGATCACCGAGGCGAGATAACGCCCTCGGCTCTTCTTGCGCATCCGCGAGATCACGCAAAACTTGCACGTATCCTGTCTTACGTGCCTCCGTCCGATCGCCTCCGAGAAAAAGGCACCAAATGGAACACGAACGACGTTTGCCAGGCTCTTTCTCTCCCTCTCTCTCTCTCTCTCTCTCTCTCTCTCTTTCCGTCTGCCTGTGTTCTCTGTCTCTACTATCTCTTCTGCGTGGCATCATTCGCCGAACAATCTTGTTAATTGCCCGATACCGAGGGTGTTGACTTTGGTACAAAATTTTTTTAACCGTAAGAACGTATACGAATCTATTTAGAGATTAAAAAGATCTTTTAATTTCTATATTTTTCTTCCACGTACGAATCGATCGAAAACAATTTATAAAGTATAATATATTATAATAGGTGGTACAATGATATAGACAAAAGTTTATAATTAACTCGATGAAGATTGTAAAACATTCCTTTCAAGATCTCGATATTAAGGATTTAAAGAAGTTAACTTTAATTGAACGACTCTTTGATGCGTTTCAATTTCCTTTTGATTCTTTATCACTGAAGGTTATATTCGTGCGAAGCGTCTAACGAGCACGAAATTCGATCGTAAAGTGCTCCAAAGAAAAAAAGATATGAGAATCGGTTTGCGGTCGAGAAGGAGTCCGAAATTCACGAGAAATATTTCCAACTGGAATTCGATCTCGCGGTTACAAACAAGATTTTGAGGAAAGTTCGAGGAAGAGAAGATGCGCGACCGCTTTTCGGTCGCGCGTGCGCTCACCCGAGTTCGAGGTGGATTGTAAATATTGGCAAGGAACTCGAGTAAGAAGTTTCGAGTCGATGCTCTCTCCAATCCAGATCATTTTTGCTTGGGTCGGCTTTTCGAGATCTCTTTTCGACGGCTGACCGTCGTCGTTCGGTTCGTCGGCCCGAGTCGAGTCGATCGGGCACGTGCACTTCGTCTCGGGCATCCCTTTTCTTTTGTAAAGCTTTCTCGAACTCTCCTGAAGAGAGAGAAAAAGAAAGAGAGAGAGAGAGAGAGAGAGAGAGAGAGAGAGAGAGAGCAGAATTTTTTATTCGGAGCATAACTTCGTACGAACGAAGAGATACGCGTATTATAAATTATTATAATCAAGAATCAAGTAGACAATAACATATAACGGTGTTATATCAAAATGAGACAAAGTAACGTCAAAGTTATAATGAAAGATGTATATTAATAAATAACAAAAAGAAAGAGAGAGAGAGAGAGAGAGAGGGAGAGGGAGAGAGAGGGAAAAGAGATAGAGATGCAGACACTTAGGTAAACATTTTGCTGCATCAAGAGGTGTAAGGAAAACAGTTGGTTGGTGCGCACGAGATCAGACGATTCGACTCGGGCAGCAGTCTTGTTTCGGTAACGAAGCGTGATTATTTATGCAAAAGCGGTACGTCGTGATGCGTCTCGACACGGCGAGCTGCCAAGAGAAGAGCAGATAATAGGAAGGAAACGAGGAGACTTTCGTTCCGTTGCTTCTCGACATTGTCGAAGGTCGTCTTTCATTTTGCAAGCTTTGAGAAGGAAGAGCAGATCCTACAAATGGCAGAAACGTGGGTCGTTCTCTCTCTCTCTCTCTCTCTCTCTCTCTCTCTCTCTCTCTTTCTCTCTTTCGTTTCTCTCCTCTCGTCCACGTTTCACGTGCAACCGATTACTCAACGTCGCCGACGTAATTAGCATAATAATATCTGTAACTCGCGGTTGCAACGGTAACTAATTACCATCGTATTAATCAAGGCATTCGACGCTGGAGCTCGGCCAATCCCCGCTAGCCGCGATGTCAATCCAATTTATATGCGAGGTATTAGAACGTCGAGCGGCCATAGGACGTGTCGCCCATTAGAAACCTCAACGGACCGTCTAATAAACGTATTCAAATACTTCCTAAATATAAAGTGTACGACGTTAATCGGTTACCTGAACCGGAGAGCTCGAGACTCAGTCTCGAGAAAACTCGATGGAGATAGCGCGAGACCATCGTAATTTTCATTGATTCGTTCATTGATACCGGCCGACCATAATTCGTGCGTTAATGACGAAACGAGCGAATAACTCACCCTCGGAGAAAACTCTTTTCATACCTTTTCAGTTAAGTATATTACGTTTCCAGGATGTTACTTTACTTAAATTTACATCGAACGTTCAATGAGACGCCGTTGCGTGTATACGTTCAATCGAACGATTGTTCCAACGGTGCGTAAACCGAGCGGAGCATTAATTTTCTGATCTTAGGGTGGCGCGGTTAAGCTCACAGAAATATAGTCGTTCGTGGATACAAATATTACACGAGTTCTCGAGTCGAAGCCGATTCCAGCAAGGAAGGAAATTTCAAATCGATTGCCACGTAGGGAACGAACGGTCTCTCTAACCGAGCGAATTATAAGAGACGAGCTCGTCTTTTAAGTCGTCGGCTGATTGGACGAGTTGCAGACAGGAAATATGAATTTGCATCGGTCAGTTTTGACGTCGTCTTTTCACGTGTGCGTCCCAACGAAGTCGATGCGCCTTTGATTCGGTTGATTGGACGAGTTCGAGTCATCGATCTTCGTACTTCCCTTTTATCGTCCTGCCACTCAACGAGCGACCTACCCGTTGCCCCCTCCTTGCATTCTTCTTAGCCCGGACAAGTAGTTTGCAATTAGCTTTACAAGCTGCAGCACCAACGGCAGCAAACCATTCCGGCGAACGATAATAAGATAATAAACAGCCGATCGTGCGGATCGTCATCCTTCGATGGTTGCCTTCTCTCTCCTCCCAATGAGTTACACTGCCTTCTTCCTGCCAGTGCAAGAGCAAGAGAGTTAGACAGACAGACAAAGAGAGAGAGAGAGAGAGAGAGAGAGAGAGAGAGAGAGACGAGAGACGTAAACGATCCGACAAATCAATTTTTTTGCCATGCCGTGACCCTGAAAACGCATAGCGACGACGAACGTTTCGCAAGTCGCTCAGCGTTGATCGAGAGCAGAAGGCATCGTGCGAGCCTCCTCTTCCTCCTCCTCTTCTTCCTCCTTCTCCTTCTCCTCCTCCTCCTCCTCCTCCTCCTCTTCATCCTCCTCTTCATCCTCCTGCTCCGCTTCATCCTCCTCTCTTGCTCTTCTGCGTTCCACGTCGCGTCGATGATAAACTCGAAGCGTTGCCGTGCCATTTGAGCTGCTCTTTATATGGATCGTGCGCTGCGCCTTCTTTCCTTTTTTTCTTTTTTCTCTTCTTCTTTTTCTTCTTCTTCTTCTTCTTCTTCTTCTTCTTCTTCTTTTCTTTTCTTTTTTCTTTCCTCGGACGAACGATTAAAACCGTTTCTCTCGAGACTTCGCTTTGGATTTAGCGAAAACTTTGTTCGGGGGATGATGGCGCGGCTGCGAAAATATTATAACTCAGTGTCTTTCAGAAAGCAAAAGCAAAAGACGATAATACGATCGTTATCGTGAAAAACGGTGATGTCTTTTGGAAAAGCCGCTTACAGAGCGAGAAAGCGAGAGTAAGAGAGAGAGAGAGAGAGAGAGAGAGAGAAAGAAAGAGAGAAATAGAAGGATCTACGAGGTCGATTCGAGGAAGTACTTCATAAACGCTTCTCGTTAAACTGGCCCGTATTCGCTTCCTACGTCTTCGTCTTCATCTCGCGGCCAGACCTTTCGTTTTCGTCTTCGTGCCACTCTTCATCTTCCTGAGGCACGCTAAACCAGTTCAGTCGTGGAACGTAAATATCCGTTCGTTATACCAGCTGGCAGCTAGCCCCTTCATCTTTTACTCTCCGTCATCTTCGTCTTCGTGGAAGCGTATGCCACGAATTCATAGAACGTCGCAAAGCTCCCAGGGGCTATTATCGAGTGACTACGACGTGAATATGCAAAGCCAACCACCCGCACACGCATTTACATGCAACCTAGGCACACCTCGAACCCGCCAATTTTGAATTACCCAGGCAAACGCAGGTTCCTACTCGTCCTAGCTAGCAACTTCTATTATATCTTCCTGCGTATGTAAACCGCTCGATAAGCGAGCACGAGCATATCGTCTTAATTATTCATTACCTTCGTGCCTTCGTTGCCATCTACGACGGCACAAAGGTACGGAGAACAAATGGTTACGCCTACGATCGAGCACGAGTATTAGGTAACGATTCTATGCGCTTGGAAAGGTGATTCCTGTCACTCGCTGTTGCTCGAGGCCACTCTCGAGGCTCGCTTGCATTTCCAAACGATAAATCAAGCTCTCGATACTCCGTCTCTATTTCTCTCTTTCGAGAACGACTTCGTTCGAGAAGTAAGGAAAAAAAAAAAGGAAGAAGTAAAAAAATGAATTTAGAAAGAAAGAAAAAGAGAAGAAAAAAGAAAGACGGGATTCTCCTCTCCGAGCATAGAAAACGAGACAGATGTTTCGTATTTTCGTAATCCCTATCGATTATTATTTACACGGAACGTTTCACCAATGAAACGAATAAGAAAAGACAAGTTTCATTGCGTAAATTGATTGAAATTCGTGTATTCGTAAATCTTGGTTACGATCTTATCGATACTTTGAAAAAGAGGAAAGAGAATATAAAAAGGAACGAGCGTAAGATCGACGAGGAATTTCCTGTTTCTAGTTTCAAGGTCTAAGAATCGGAATTCGTCGTATCTTTGGGTCTTTCGAAACTTTCGAATCGTCGTCCCACACTCGAATCTTCCACTCTTCCTTCATATCGTTCTTCTCTCTCTTACTCTCTGTTTTTTTTTTCTCTTTCCGTCTACCGAAAAGAGATTAGAGTTTACGTCACAAAAGGCGTGAGTCGAATCGAAATCCTGGTATAAAGTTTTCGAAAGCTTTTGGCACGACTTAAGCATGAACTCGAAATGATTTTCGACCGTTTCGTCGCGGCTTAATGCTGGAAATTAGTCACAGTTTAATGACGAGAATAAGAGACTTGATATTTTCTCTCTCTCTCTCCCTCTCTCTTTCACTTTCTTTCCCCTTCTTTTATACGGTTTCACCGTACAACGGATGGACTAAGCAATAATCACTTCCCATTAAATATCGAAATTATTCACACGGTTAATACATCGTCCCATCGAAATTACCTCTATTTCTAGATACTCTGTTGCTCGAAAGAAGCAATAAGCATCTTTGATGAAACGACGTTGAGCCTTTAACGTCGCTCGACGATCTCCGGTGTGCTTTTCTCCATGATCGTAAATTTTGTGTAATAGTCATTAACGCGACTACGTCGAGCGGAACTATGTTTCTCGGAAAACTCGAAACGATAGGGTTGTAAACAGTTCTCTCCTGACCGATCTCTTAACGTCCAGTGTGAGCGCATTCGCCTCGTTACTTCACGGTTTAACAAACTCTCGACAATTTGCCGATTATTTATAGTCGGAGAACGTGGCCAGGTTCTCACTGCCGAGAAATTTCTTCGTGATTCTTTTCTTACCTTGTAGAATATATTATCATGAAGTCTCGTTAAGGAGTATTCTAAAAGATCGTAATCGTCTTAAGCTAGGAAATGAATGTTTAGAATCGTCGAAGACAACGAATTACTCGTTATTTCGAAGAGACTGATTTATATTCCTTTCGATCGTTTTACGAGCATCCAAGTCTAGTCGTATCTAGCTTACAAAATCTCAATGTCGATTCAAAGAAGAGGCAGAAGAAAAAGAAGAGGAGGATGAGAAGGAGGAAGGAGAATAAAAATAAGAATAAAAAGAAATAAAAGTGGTAATAGAAGTAAAAGTAGAAGAAGAATGATCGATACGAATACGAGTAAGATATATTTTCTTGCAATTAGCTAAAGAGGATTATGGAATCGTATAAAGCTCGTGAAGTATAAGGATTGGAACGAAGAAGGTATCGCGGTCGAAACCTTTCTTCTTCTCGGCATTCTTTGAGTTGTGTCCTTTGACCCGAACACAACGGCGGCACCTACGAACACCACGGAAGAAGAAGAAGAAGGAGAAGGAGAAGAAGAAGAAGAAGAAGAAGAAGAAGAAGAAGAAGAAGGAGAATGAGAAGGAGAAGAAGAAGAAGAAGCAGAAGAAGAAGACGGGGAGTCTTTCGGTATAAATAGCTGGACCGAAAATATCACGAGAGTACACCACCTCCGAGTGCGAGAACGTTTGATGCAGAGAACGAAGCGCCGGAGAAATGGGCGAGGTAGAGTAAAGGCAAACTAAGACGAGAAAGAGAGAGAGAGAGAGAAAAGGAGAGGGAGAGAGAGTGAGATAGGGGACGACGCTCCTCAAAAGAAAAGAGAGATAGGGTAGAAGAGACAATGCACGGCGCAGGCAATTATATGCGACGAATGCGTGTCGTTGTGACATTGCGACGACGAAGAAGAAGAAGACGAAAGCGCGTGGGGCTTCTTCGACGTCTCAGAGGAAGGTCGGCACGGCCGACGAGACGAGAAAAGGTTCGCCTCGTGGACCGAGGGAGAGAGATGGAACGTTAAAAAGAAGGACAAAGACGGTCCTCTCTTGGCGCCAGTATTATCTCGCTCCAGACAAAATTCTGACGGCACTTCGGAGAGAGCAATTTTTAGTGGGCGGTGCTGGAGTGCCTACTCGTCCGGGACACTCCTCCACTTTTCTCTAACGACGCTAGACGGACAGTGCTTTCTTCCTAGATTTTTACCGGACCTTATCTATGTATATCGCGGTAATTTTTTCATTCGTCTAGTTTTACCCATAAAGGTATTACATGCTTGCTGATATTACTTTCGTTGCTATTTACGAAGAATTTATTTAACGCTTACTTGATAGACTATTTGTTTATGCTCTTTTTTCTCTTTTTCTTCTTCTTTTTTTTTTTTTTTGTTTGTTTCTTTTCTTTTTCTTTTTGATGTATCGATTAAATCGATCGTTATTAGTGATAATAATTTGTTAAAATGTTTCTCACGCGTGATTACTTCTTGTTTCGGAATATAATTTAGAAAGAGTAAGCGGCAATGATCCTTTCGTTTCTACGATCCCGTGCGAAATCGATAAACGAGACTCCGCGACTTTCTACCGCGCTGACTCTCATAGAATATCGTGCGATGGCTCCTAGAACCTTCGGATAGACCGATTACGAGATACATACTTTCCAGACGATCGGTCATCTTCGCACGTTACAGATGCGGCTTAATGGTGGCACATGTATGGAGAAATCACGAATGTAAGCCTTGATGTGGTGCACGTCCTTTATGAAAGCGAATCACGCGATGCTTCGGGCTAAGAACGATATCAAAAATTATCCTTGCTCTCCGGAGAGCAACGGACGCGGTATTATAGCTTTTGCAACTGGTAAAAAATCTTTCGCCTCTGGTAAAGCATCGTGGCGTGGAATAATATGCACTTTTCTATGTAGCACCTTGCGACATTCCACGTTGCGCATAACCTTTACGTTGATATTTTATTCTCAATAATAATTTGCCTTTGTCGAATAAAATCAATTAAGAAGATACAACGAGGAACGGTTTGTTAGAAAATTTTATGGGAAACGATAATCTTCGTATCGTTCCCTCATTATAATGTGCAAAATTGCGAGACTAATTTTCTGTAGTCTCCCGGAGAAAACGATTCGCTTTAATGAGAAAGTAGAGAAGGAACTTTCATTGGATGTCGAAAATCTTGGAGAACGAAGTTGGAAAGTATCGTCGATCGCTACACCGAACATCGCCGTGTATCGTTGCTCTCTAAGAGAGATTCTAAAAGAGGATGCTAAAAGTAGTAGTAGTAGAAGGCATCGTCCTTATACCCTCGTTACTTCGAAAGGCGAAATTAGCTTGGCTCCAATTAGCGCTCGCGATACCAGAGATGGTGGTGCCCGTAGTGGTGATGGTGATGGTGGTGGTGGCGGTGGTGGTGGATGCTGAGTCGCAGTACGTTCTTCCTCCTCGCTAGTGGCGAGCGACGTCACGATGGGATGCTTATTATCTTGGCCAGGGCGCGATGTTTGGTCTGAGTCGATTAACAAAACTCTCGAGGCTGTCACCACCGGCTTCCTGCACCAACTTCGAAGAGAACGTACGCGATAGGTATAACACGTGTCGTTTCTTTGCGATGATCTTGGTTTACACGTGTTTTCAATTTGTCGTTACCGAAATTTTGACGTCTTTGATGTCGAATGTGATCACTTTTTTCCTTCCATGGAAGATTTCTCGTCTTTCACCGTCTTTCGAATTCTCTTCATCGCGACGATAGATCGTATGTTATTCTTTGCAATAGTTTATTCGTCTCGTCGAACGATTAGAACTAGACAAATTTTCGATCCTTTTATTCCAAACCAATCTAATATTCAATTTACCTAGCGAGATATTCATAGAGACTCGTGATAAAGGAATCGGTCGCAGCAGGGCTTTCGTGGAAGACGGTTTATTCGGGTCGAAGGAAAAAAGACCGAGAGAGAAGAATTCTTAGCTAGGAGAGGGACAGCGATAGGGTGAGCCAAACAAATGCGTGCACTTAATTCACATTAGACACGCTGCTCGGACGTCTCTCGGAGTAGAGAGAAAGAGAGAAAGAGAAACACACAGAGAGAGAGAGAGAGAGAGAGAGAGAGTTGACCGCAGGGGACGCCTTCAGCTTCGTGCATTCTTTTCTTCGTGGGGTTTCTCGGGCCGACTCGCTTATTAATTTCTTAATTAATAACACCCATGACTCTTCCGCCTCGACATCGAACCGTCGTCTCTTCCTTCTCCCGTTCTTCGAAGCACGTGACTTCTTCCTCAGAGAATCATTTTTTCGATCTTATTCACCTCGAATAATCGAGATGTTACGACACTCGCGCGTGATATTTACATCTTCCTGATATTTACTCAACGTTCACTTTTATTCTCAGTTTATACGAATATTTTAATTAAAGAATTCGGAGAAAGTCACAGCACCGATTTCGTTTCGTGTATTCGCGAAATTTTTTTTTTCGACAAAAGAAATTCATTATGCTACCGCTACGTACACGTGCGCGTACACATACATACATATATCTATATATACAGATATATTAAAAAGAAGGCGATACCGTATCAAAAGATCATTGCTTTTATCGGTATGAGTTGACAGGTGCGAGGAACGATCTCAGCTTTGCGATAAAGCGCGAGACGAGACGCTCTTTCCAAGGTCGTATCGCGGCACTTTTGCACGATTTATCTCGTCGGCCATAAAAGAGAAAGTGGTCGTACGCCGTGGATAGATGCACGGATGATGTTGGTTAAAAAGAGTCCGAGATGCTAGTGAGCGAGAGAGATGGTTGCTGATGTGTGTACGGGCCGTTGCCACGACTCTTCTCATTGTGCACTAAATTACGGCCAATTTACGGGAATTTTTGTGCCTCCGCCGTAAACGAGGGCAAATCAGGCGGGCTGCTCGGGCTGTTGACCTCGTCCCAATAGCGATCCTCTTTCTCTTTCTTTCTTTTTTTTTCTTTCTTTTTTTCTTTCTTTCTTTCTCTATGTTTTTCTCTTCTTTCCCTCTCTCTCTCTCTCTCTCTCTCTCTCTCTCTCTCTTTTTCTCTCTCGTTCGTCCATTCTCGCTTGGCAGTCGACCAGCTTTCGACGGAGAACGAATTGCCACACAAAAATTCGGATCACGTGGCCGATTGAAAACGTACAAACGATTCTTTGTCCGCAAACGTACCGATGCATTGCCGCCTACGCCATCGTCGCCGCCTCCATTCAATGCGGACGTTTACCGAACTTATGTGAGAATAATGAGAGAACTAGCCGTACTCAGCCATTTGCGGCATTGACAATTCGTTCTTTTTTTCTCTTTTTCCTTTCTTTCTTTCTTTCTTTTTTTTTTCTTAATAATTCGAGTTGTTTCTTTTCCTTTTCTTTTTTTAGATTTTTTCTTTTTCATATATACATATATATATATTTTTTTTTTTTCGATTATTTTTCAAGAATTCGAAGAGCGTTGATGTCTCGTAAAAAAAAAAAAAAATAAAAAGAAAATAAAAAAAGCGAAAAGATCGGATCTTCGCAGGGAAGATAATCGCGGATGACGTCCTGCAATGGGAACCATTAACCTAATAACTGTGTTTGCCGAGTATACTCATTAAGAGATGGCAATTTTTTGCCACCGTCCTATGACGAGTACAATCGTCATGCACGCAAGAAAAGAAATTACTTTCAATCTATTCGAATTGAAGTAAAAATAAAAATTGAAAAGTAAAAAGAACATTCGTAAATTCAAGACGTTTAAAAGTATTTTGAGGCAGCAACGAGGTAAAAAAGAAAATAAAAAAGTAAAAGAAATAAAAAGAAAAAGAAATCCATTAAACGGTTAGCAATCAGTGCGTCATAAAAGGTTTTTTATTGGATCCAGACCTCTGCTAATATCTTTAAACTGACGGGTCTGACGTTGCTTCATATACTTAATAATTACATATGTCCGTGCTAGTTCCTGATCTGAATCCGATCTAATAAAGAAAGCAATTTCTATGTAGCAATGACGATGAATATAATACAAAAGGGTAGAGATAGGATCTGAAAAGAGATAAGAACTTTCTAATGCTCGCATATACTTTTCTTTTACCCTTCTCAAATAACTTTCGATTCCTTTTAAAATCCATTCAATTCTCATTTAGAAATGTCCTCGTTTCGGACATCTTGTGTCCTATTCTGAATATATTCATCAAACATTATTCAACAGCCGATTATTTCAGTTTTATCGAAAATATTCATTAATTCGAACAATAAAATTATTGATATTTCAAAAAGATAGAAGAAAGTTACTAGCGACCAACTACAATTTCGTTATAATTTAATCCAATTATTAACACAGCAGCTGTATATATATATATATATATATATATATATATATATATATATACCGTGTTTGACGAGCGTATTCGGTATCTCTTAATTTTTGTTACATAACGTAGATAGATATTTTTAAAATAGATCTACACATTTAACAGGTTAAATTTGACAGAGCGAGCGGAATGGTTCGCGCTCGAGCGCACGAAATAGTCCGTTCATAATAAGCCGGCTCGTAATTTCCCCTCAATTAGCGCCCAGCGACGAGTTACGAGTTAGGACTTGGCACCTCTTTCTTTCTCTCTCTCTCTCTCTCTCTCTCTCTCTCTTCTCAGTCTCTTCATTTCTTCTAACCATGATATTTTTCTTATCTCCTCTTCTTTACGAAAAAAAAAGAAAAAAAAAAAATAACGAAAGATAGAAAACGATCAAAGAGACGATCTTTTCCAGAAATTTTCGAATTATATCCTGATAGTTAGAGGAAGAAGAAGAAGAAGAAAAAAATAATAATAAGAAGAAATTAGAATAAAAGTTCGCGCCTAGCCTAAAAACGAGTTTTCTATTCTTCACGGTCCACGAAACGACTGTTGGCGTTAGTCCAGACACGATCGGTTTTGCGGTATGCGACCGAACGCAGGAAAGATAGGAAAGTGAGAAAAGAAGGTCGTAGAATAAGGACGAGAAGAAAATCGGTTCGAAAATTTCGGACATTTTCGAACAGGTGTCAGCTTGTCGTCGTCGTCATCATCATCGTCATCGTCGTTGTCGTCGTTGTCGCCGTCGTCGTCGCCGTCGTCGTTGTCGTTGGGCGTTACTCTTCGAAGATGGAATTTTAATCGTAACGTCGTGCTCGTCAACGTAAACATATTCAAGAGGAGAGAGAAGGGAAGAGGGAACCTACCGTAAGACGTCGTCTTGTCCGTCGACATTTTCGTCGTCAAACGAAAGAGCAACGAAACGCTTCGTCGATCATGCGTTTCGAGTCGAGCAGAGGACGTTTCGGTTTAGGGTTTAAGTACATACAATCTATAGCAATCGGTTAGTTTCTCAGCTTCTTTGTACCGTCTATTCGAAGTCGTCTGCCAGCTGTTGTTCCCTTTTCTTCTTCTTCTTTCTCTCTTTATTCCCCAACCTAGACCATTCCCAAAGCGTCTAAAACCCTTTCTCTCTCTCTCTCTCTCTCTCTCTCTCTCATTCTTTCTCTCTCTTTCTCTCTGTTCTTCTCTTTCTTCTTGAACACGTCACATATTCAACGTTAATTCTCTGAAACGACCGATTTCTTCTCATCTTATTTCCCATTTCCCTCTTCGTCGTCTTCTCGCGTAGCTTTCTCAACGATATATAATCCTATCCGTGCAATTTCATCGTTCATTATCATTTCGGAGACAAAATAAAATGCCAGCCAGTGAGAGAGGAGGACAGATGTTATTTCTCTAAAGAAGAGAGTTTCTACATTTCTACGTATTCAAACGCCTACACCGCCATCATCGAGGCAACCTCTTTCTCCTCCTCCTCCTCCTCCTCCTCCTCCTTTTCCTTCTCCACCTACTCCTTCTTTTCTTCTTCGTCTTCTTCTTCTTCATCTTCTTCTTCTTCTTCTTCTTCTTCTTCATCTTCTTCTTCGTTTTCTTCCTCTTCTTTTTCGAACATCTTCGTATCTCTTGCGGCAGTAAAACCGGCGGCACTAAAGTACAGCGTGCTAACGTCAGGTTTACGTTATACCGGCCTTTCTACACGTGAAATGAGAGACCCAGGAAGAGGCTCTGACGACCTCGTAACTCTATCAAGAGTGGCGACTTGGCAAGCGTTCACAGGGTTACTTTGGGTAACTCGCCGATGTATACCTACTCTGCCGTTCCACGCTGGACGGATCTACTTTTTCCTTCTTCGCGTGTGCTCCTTCCCTTCTTTCCTTTCCTTCTCCTTTTCCTTCTCCTTCTCCATCTCCTTCTCCTTTACCTCATCCTCTCTTCCCACTCTTTTCTTCCTTCGTTCGTTCGTTCGTTCGTTCGTTCGTTCGTTCGTTCGTTCGTTCGTTCGTTCGTTCGTTCGTTCGTTCTACCGAAGTGGATACTCGAGACGAAGGGCGCGTCAACCTGCGTGATATCCAGAAATTCTCGTGCGCTCGAACAACTTCATAAAAGTTTCTCGCGCGGCTATCGCGCTCGGAGGGCGAATAAAGTAACTCGATAATTCGCGCCTCTCTACCCTCGACGTCCCTTCCTTCAGAAGCCATTCGCTTACGATTCTCGCGTCGGCGATCTAAACGAAGCGACGTTTCGACACCGTCCTTCGACGATCGACCCCTTTTTTATTTTTTTATTTTTTTTTCGTTTGCCGTTACTTTCCGAGAGGTATTATGTTATATCGGGTCAGATAATGTAACCACTTTGATTCCAGAGAATATTATTTAATACAAAGTATATTTATTTATTAATCAAGCATAAAATTATATATAAATATAATATATATAAATATATATATATATATATGATATATTATAGAAATTTATTCTATTCACTCGCGTTAATGCAACGATTTCTACTTGAACGAAAAACGTAATATAATAAGTTTATTATAGTAAAAGGTATATAGACTTTTATATAATTTCTAAGTGTTCAAGAGTTCCGTACGATCAACCGTTACGGTGTTTCTCAGATCGGTCTTAACTCGATCGATCATGTTTTTAACAGAATTACGAGGCTCGAGTTAACGCACGAGCAAAGTATTTTCTTGAACACATTCCCGGCAAACTCGCTCCGTTCGTCCCATCGCTAATGTTCCGTGAAACCCGTGGCACGCCGCTCCCGCGCGAATTAAAGAGTGAAATATGTTAATGGAGTTCTCTCCAAGAAGAACGCGCACGCGCATGCTAGCGAGCAAGCCAGAAGGACCGGATGGTATCTTGATTAAGGTGTCTGGCGGACGTTAGTCATTCCGAGCATCTCCGAGCAAAGGCAGGCAGGACCACGAAAATCTAATTTTCAAGAACGCAAAGTGAAAAACGTTCTTCCCACGAGTTGGTCTCTTGGCGTTTGCCGTACGAAAAGAGAGATAGGATAGAGACAGAGAGGGAAATAAAAGGAAGAAGAAAAATCTGAAGGTATCTCTGATGGGACTTTCTTGAAGGAATTTCATCGGTAAAGAGAATTCTAAACGGCGTTATTTGTACAACCAATATGAGACGAGTACAAGAACGTTAAATATTTTTTCAACGGTCGATCGTTAAGGATCTTGTCCTTGAACTGTAATAGAAGAAATGGGAAAGAAGGGGGAGTGCGTTAATTCGATGGTGTCTTATCGACTAAGAGAAAATATATTTTCTGGCAAAGAGAATCTAAGAAATGGGTTGGATGGTAAGTTGGTAAGGGAGTAAGAGGAGAAAAAAAGAAGGAGAGGAGAGATAGAAAGAGAAAGAGAGAGAGAGAGAGTGAAATATATATACATACATACATACATACATATATATATATATATATATATATATATATATATATATATCCGAGTGTATATCGGGCGGAAAACGAATACGCCTTAGGTAGGATCGGCTCGTCGTCGTTCGCCTACCTTCGGGCCTTCTTCCTTCGAGCCTTTCTCCGACAGACGCTAATTGAAAATACGCCGTAAACGTGGCCGCTTTACTGGCTGCTAATTGAAAACCCCATCGGCGAAGTCGCATACGGTAGCCATTCGAAGAGGGCAGAGTGCAAGCACCTACCCATGTACGTATGTACATACGTACATATGTACGTGTACGTACGCGTCTCTTCTCCTCCCTCTCTTCTTTTTCACAAATGTTTCTCTTTTAGTCGCCTTTCGAATAAGGAATAATGGACTGGTAATTGCCCAGCTGCCAGAGAAAAGAGAGGGGGAAAGAGAGAGAGAGAGAGAGACAGAGAAAGAGAGAGAGTGCGTACGTAGTACGCATGCCTCGCGCTTATCTCGAATTCTCGAACGCGATCCTCCTAACTCCGTGAGATATTTTCTACCTTTGTTTATTCTTCGATGATTTCCTGCTAATTGAAAATACGACGATGACTGGAATACGGTATATTTGGGACAAAAAGAGAGAGAGAGAGAGAGAGAGGGAGAAAAAGAGAGATTATTTTAACGCGTTTAGGTGCGAAAGTTTTATTCGAAATGAAAAAAGTTATTTTTGAAACGAAAGAGAGAAATCTCGCTTGCCTCTCGAGATAACGTTTTAGCGTTTCGATAAGATTTCTCTTCGCGTTTATTCCGTAATTCTCGATTTTCGCAGGAGATTCATCCTTTTGGAGAGATCTGTATAGAAAGGGCGTAAATTCTCGATTCTTTCTTTTTTCTTTTCTTCTCGTTTCGTTTTCTTTCTTTCTTTTTCCTTTTCCTTTTTTTCTTTTTTCTTTCTTTCTTCTTTCGTCGAAGGAAGGATCCTCTTAAAATGAAGATTTATCAAGAAGTTAAAGAGAGAATACTTCGCTGTTTGTATACAAGGCGAAGATATATTCGTACTTTGAGCTTGTTCGATTCTCTTTCCATGTTTGCGCGCGGGTTACCGTCGGTAATAAGCGTTTAAAATTCCTTCCAGGTCGAAAAGACGATTCTCTTGGCCGTAAGAGAGTTAAAGACTACGTTTGTACGTTCGTCTTTTATCGCTCGTTAAGTTTCGCCTAGCGCCGATCGAGGTAAGATCGAGCAATAATTTGTCAATGAGCTTGATAAAAAGAAACAGGAGAATTTCGTAGTTTAAAGATCTCACTATCGATAGTTTCGTGTCAACGATCTTGGTAAATATCCTATTCCCTATCTTGCAACGTGTACGAACGTAGACGCTCACATGGAATGTCAGAAATTCAGGAAAGAAAACGTACGGTCGTAAAACTCGCTCGCTCGCCGAAATAAAAGTCCCTCCTCTCTTCTCTCCTTCTTTTTTCCTTTATATTCTTCTCTCTTTTCTCCTCATTGTCCTCTCACTCTCCCTCTCTCTCTTTCTCTTTCTCTCTATCTATCTATCTATTTATATATGTATGTACACACACACACATACACACACATATATAAATATATAATATATCCTTCTCTTTCTTTTGATTCCATTTATGAGGATCCTGTTGGTGCGTCCGACTTTTCTCTCTCTCTCTCTCTCTCTCTCTCTCTCTCTCTCTCTCTCTCTCTCTTTCTCTTTTTCTCAATCTTTATCTTATCCCTCGGACTTCTCTTTCTTCTAACTGCCGATCGAAAAAGGATATCCTTGGCGATGCTACGACGATGAAACGACGACTCGATCGTAAAACAGCTCCTTCTTACCGAGGCGCGTAAAATAAATCTAAGGATATCGTCAAGGATATGCCTATCAACGTATCTGAACTATTCGTATCTAGCTAGTCCCTAACGACTAGCCCATAACGTCTCCGTATTGAATTCGTACGAGAAGATTTTCAAGTGTTTTCTTTTATCTAGATTGATTAGCACAGTGAATTTGCGAAACCCTTATATGACTTTTGATATTCTGATGGATATAATAAATATCTTGGATATAATAAGCAGGTCAATTAAATTACAAATAAGATGTCGCGAGTGGTCGTAAAACATTTCACCGGTATATATAACGTGCGGTAGCCAAAAAGATTATTTCTTTAACGTTTGAAAAAAGAAGAAAAAAGTGTACGTCGGAAAGTCGTGTTCGACAAACGCGCCAGTTAAATATTACACGGGATTTTACGATTCGATAAATATTATCCGCCTTTAGCTAACGGAAGCGGTTATAAGCGTTCGATCATAAATCAAAATTCCAAGTTTTATAAGCGGGACTTAAACGACGGAAGAACTCTCTTTTTCTCTATCTATCTTTCATTCTCTATTTCAGTTTACATGGACGTTGCAAGATTTGAGCGTTAAATCGTTCATTAAGCAAGGCCTCGGCTCGTTCCATTACTTTTACTTCTCCCGTAATTGCCGTCCCTCGTAAAAGCCTAGACACACTCCAAGAAATTGTGACGTTCTTTTGGCACGATCCAGCATCATTTTTTTCAAGTACATCCTGGGCTTTATGCCAATGTCGGACCACCTGGTGTAATTCAACGTGAGCCCGTTCATTACAAACCTTGTCGCTAATTTGCGTCTTCCTTATTACGTACGTGCCTACAACGACGGTCTCCTGTAAACGACGAGAGATAGAGAAGGACAGAGAGAAATCTCTTTCATCCTTACTCATAAGTACTGAATGTCATTCGGGTTGGCTCTCGTGGTCGATTAAAAACAAGTTCCATTTCTTTGCTTTCTGACTGTTTCTTCCTTTTTTTTCTTCTTCTTTCTCTTTCTTTTTCTTCTCTATCTCTTCTTTTTTTCTTCTTTATAATCCATAAAAAAAAGAAGAAGAAGAAGTCAGAAGGAAGCCTAAGTAAACATAGAGTAGTCGTTTTTGCAATCGCGATATCGAAGGAACGTGCTCAGCATATTGCGATTTCGCGCGAAGAATCCTGCCGTTTATTCATCCAACTATTTAGCTTACCGCTCGATCGCCGCATCAATTGCTTTTCGAAGCGTTAATTAGAAATGACACGCCCAAGAGCGTGCCCGCTCTCCGACTTCCACTTCTTCGCTGACATTTAACGCGTCACGCGACGAAGCAACAGCAATGGCCTTTGAAAATCGACGAGAGGCTCGTCGTATGTACACATATATGTGTATAGATATCTACGTATGAACATATACAGATTTATATATATGTGTACATATATATACATATATATATATATATATATATATATATATATATATACTTGTGTCTATTGAACGTTTCACAAAAATAATTTGAGTGCATCGATACGATGTCACTCGTTAACCCGACATACAATTGAAAAGGATCGAATCTCTCGAAGATCGCGAAAGCCGGTGTTAATTTATTCGAATGACTCCTTTAGACATGGGACCGACTAAATTGCATAGGTGCTATGATCGAACCACGATCGACTCTTCAAACAAGAAAGGTTAAAGTAGCGGTGTGCACTTGGTTCGAGTTAAGTAGCATAGATCGTTTCTCGATCGATCGGTCGCGCCTCTTAAAGGCGCTAAAACGGCCTCCTCGTTAATATTAATTTGTCTTGCTGGAGCTAAAGCCAACGTGTATATACTACTCGCGTACGTATACACGTGTATTTGCATTCCAGGGAGGTATCAGGAAATCGTTGTCAGGGCACGCAGAAATAATCGTGCACGTAGTTGCGACACCTCTATACTACTATAACATCCAACTTAATTCCGAGGGTGAGGCTTATGAGCACGGGCAACAGGTACATGTCTAAGCGTGACGGAAGTCGAACATCGTTCTTGAATCTTTAATTAATGCTACATCTATTCAAATGATTTTAATTACTTCGAGTGAATTTAATAAGGATTTATGTTTCGAGCCGATCGAACGATCGGCTAACCGGAAATGTTCGATATGTCTGTCTAACTTTTCTTATTTTCTTTTTTTTTTTTCCTTTTTTCTTTTTATGCAGCTATACATTTTTAAATATAATCCAATGGGTGATCTTTCGTTCCTATCGACTCTTTACACCTTCTCGATTGCAAGCTTGCAAGTTTTTTTCTCGCTTACGCTCGCGTACACCCTTAAGTCGCGTTCATCGCATCATCGAAGCCTGCTCGCTCAGCGGATATGGTAATGCGCCGTTGCTTAACATATGCAGCGCTAGCGTACCGAGCACGTACAACAACGGCTTTATCATTAAAGGTAACACACCTCAGCTCCGACCACATCGTACTGGCTGAGGAGTAAGTTAAGGAGAAGGAGGAGGAGGAGAAGGAGGACGAGGAGAAAGGGGAGAAGGGAGAACGAACGGTAATGCATTCGTCGTTATATGCCTACCTTGTATGTAGGTATACATGTACATATACATACCTAGGTATCGTGTCTCGAATATAACATGTCTATATACATATATATACATACATGCATACATACATATATATATATATATATATATATATATATGCGTAAAGGGAGCTTAAATTGCCCTGTTGCTGCTACAACCATGATCACTTCGATCGATCGGACTTTCCTTTAGCGACTTTAGGATTTTCTCTTTATACGACAAAAGGTTATACCTTTCTTATAATATATATATATTTTTTTTTTTCTTTTAAACGATCACCTAACGAAGAGCAATGATTAGATATTTGAATTCATTAAAGGAATATAATTAAAAATCTCGGCGACACGAAGTACTTCTCTTAACGATTTAGCCAGCTATTTGCATCGTAGAACACTTTCTACAGCAGACGTGTCGTTTTCTTCGAACCAAGTCTTTATGACGCGTTAGAGGATCCTAACGAAGTGAAACTCGGTGCTTTTAATTAATAGGCTGCTTGGGCGTTGATCGAACGCTTTAGAACTGGTAACCCTGTTTATGGAACAAACGAGGCTATTCAGTAACGACGAGAAGTGCACACAAATGTTTTCCATATGCCTTTCAGTTCGGTTATTAATGTACGTATCTCTTTCTACTCTTTCTCTCTCTCTCTCTTTTTCTTTTTTTCGTTTAACGTACTCTTATAATTATAATAGTGGGAAGAAGAGAAAAAAAATAAAAAAGGAGAAGGAACAAATTTTTGCTCCAGGATACTCCGGTAATGACGAGGTTGATGTTAAATCGAATTCTCGTTTTACCGGTGAGCCTGATACCAAGTTATTCAAATTATATCTTACGAATCAGATGGTATATACATACATACATATTTTATTATATATACATGTATATATATATATATATATAATAAAAATTATATATACACAGATATACTTATACATATCAAATTTACAAAATAAAAGTACGAAATAAAAGAGAAACGATGAGTATACTTGTTTGAGTCTTCGACATAGTGATTTCCTTTTTCCAGATTACATTTTAATGAGAACTAACTATTTTAGATATGAATAATTCGACTCTCCTCGTTAAAATAATATCATTCATTAGATCTAAATCGTAATAGTTAAATAATAAAAAAGTGATTATCGTCGCTTCGTTACAATAGTTTCTTAATAAAGGAAGATGAAACTTCGATCGATGATTTAACTGAGAAGGATAAAGAGAATGAAAAGATGCAATGGCAAAAGGTCCGAAGAGGAACTGGGTCATCCGATGTAGAGTCGATCGCTGATCGTACAGGCCGATGTAAACGTCTTCGTACGATGATGTAACGCGATAACGTTAACCAAGATTGTTATCGGCTTCGACTCAAGCCGCGAGTCTTCCTTCGGTCTGTCACCGACCTTTCCGGACCACCCGGTCGATCTCTCTCGTTGGACCTTTTCTCCTTTACTCCTCCTTCTCCTCTTTTTCTTCTTTTTCTTCTTCTTCTTCTTCTTCTTCTTCTTGAGATATCTAGAAGATCCGACAGTGCGATATCCCTGTTTCACAGTTAGATATTTACGTGTATATGTATATATATGTATATATATGTGTGTATATGTGTGTGTATATATATACAATATATACTTAGCATTCGTTTGTTTCACGTTATTCCGAGTATAAGTTTATATATTTATGTACATATATCCGCTAAAGAACTTAGAGAATCGCGCGCGCAAGATGCATATAGAAAGATGCACAAAGTCAGATCCAATAAAGGTGCGACTCACGTTACCGCGAATCGAGACTTCGAGGTATCCCAAATTCTTATTTTTGGTTCTTCCTGGAAATTTCATGCGGGAATCCTTTTCGAGCGAGTGCAGCCACTATTTTACGCGAGAAAAAGTAGTTTACAGGGTCGTTCAATTATGCTGGGCTAGTTCGTTGGCCGGTAGCATATAAACTCGCTTCGTGTTCGTTCGCACACGCGTTATAACAGGGGAAGGGATTTCTGACGTGCTTGGAATACGACGCGAAGGAAGGAGTTATTCATCGAAATGTCCGAAAAGAAAGAAAGAGAGAAAAAATGAAAGAAAGAGAGAGAGAAGGAAAACATGAGAGTGAAAAAGATGAAATCTTTTAATGTGTATCCTGTTGGTCGAACTAAAAACACGAGAGAATTCGTACGTCCGAACGTTTCGAATAGTTTCTCGTCGATCACGTTGTTAAAGGTACATAACTATAAGTCGCTGGTATGTATATAATCGATACAACGATCTTTATTTTATTCGAACTTTCACCGTACGAGCAAGCGGAAAACCGAAGGAGGGGCCGAGGTTGGTTCGAACGTTCGAAGAGGGCGGATCTCTCGCGATCGGAAAGCATCGCGAGGCGGTTTCCGGCATCGATAGTATCGACGTTACAAGGTCCTCGATGTATCTCCCAGGAACGTCGAGCGGTCGGATAGCACATGGAGATAAGAGATAGCGTCGAAGCGCACATATCCAACGATTCGCACCTCGCGTGTGGGAACGCGCGAATCGCTCGTCGTCGTCGCCGTCGCCGTCGCCATCTCCGTCTCCGTCGCTGTCGTGGGTGTGTTCCCTCGCCCAAGGTCACTCTTTACTGAACAGAGAAAGAGAAAAGGAGAAAAAGAGAGAGAGAGAGAGAGAAGTCAGGATTAACGGAGAAAAATTCGTAATCGTGGATATGTACAAGCTACACGCTACGACGTTAGCTAGGATTAATGATTCGCATTCATGAAATCTCGTCGAGGACTTAGCTGTGAGAGAAAGGAAACTTTGAAAGAGAGAGAGAGAGAGAGAGAGAGAGAGAGAGAGAGAGAGACGTGCTATTTCATTTCAGGACGTTGCACCAACCGAGCTAATTTCAAAGGACGAAAGGTTTGTTTCGAGCGCGGGAACCAAACCACTTGAAAATTCTCGCTCGATTCGTTTCACGTGCGATATCGGCGATCTCTGGGTTCCTCTTGGCAAATTAAAGAAGGGTTACTAGGAGCTCTTCCAGCAACGATCAGCTTTCAGACGAATTAGCGTGCCTCTTCACATAGGTTCTCTTGTTTGCCACCTGTCCTGTATTCCTGTCGGGCTCAGAAGGTTCTTCGTAAATCAAACCTTCTTAATTTCACTACTTCCTCTTTTCTTTCTTTCTTTCTTTCTTTTTTCTTTTTCTTTTTCTTTTTCTCCTTTTTTTTTCTTTCTTTCTTTCTTTTCTTTCGGTTTTCTCAAGAACGGAGAGAAAAAGGGTCGAGCTATTGCCGATCTACGACTCGTTTCGGTTTCTTTTTATCTTAGACCTTGCCACCCTAAAAAGAACATCCTCCATTCTATGCTGCACTACGATGCAACGAACGAAGCAATTAACTTCGCTTTCGTTTATCGCTCGAAGTCCTTCGAGATCGTTCGTTGGTCGATCGATCTCCATGGCTGATTGCCACCTGTTTCCTAGACGAGAAGGCGCGATGCCTTTCTCGTGAGGGTATAACGCGCGTTCTCCGAAGTAGTTCTTGCTAAGATGAAATCTTTACGAGAGTAAACGAGCGTGAACGAAAGAGCGAGTGAGGAAGAGAGAAAGAGAAAGAGAAAGAGAGAAAGAGAGAGATAGTAGAAAGAGAAAGAGAAAGATAGATAGATAGAGAGAGAGAGAGAGAGAGAGAAAAGCTTGTTACAGGGAGGAAATGAAACGCAAGGATATTTATCATCATGAAAACCGTTTTCCGTGCGAGCGGCAGGACGTCTTCTTCTTTAAAGTTTCGCGACGAACTTGAACGGCGAACGTAATGCGAGATGTTTGCAGATAGAAATACCAACCTCCGCGAGAGGTTCATTGGAAGACGCTTGCTTTAACACCGTAACTCGTTTCAACGTAACATCGATCTTGCTCCCTTCGTGCGCAATCTCTTCTACCGCGAATGCTTATCTCGTCGCTCATTATGTTCGATTAATTAATAAATCCCTATTATAATACTGACATCGTCATTAATGACGTTATTCGCGATGTTTTAATATTATCGAATATGATAATACTTAGATGGAGATATAAATCGGTATAAACAGGATGGGAACAACGTAATTTAAAGTTTTTAATAGGGCTGTATAACATCGAGGACATCTACATGGATAATTTACGAGTAAGGATACGGAGATAGGAACGTAACGAATTATTGAATCTTACGATTCTACTTTGCGTCGGATGGGAAGAATTATAGTCGCATGGCGTAGAGCAAGGCGAATAAACGGAATTAACACCACCACTGAGTCCCTGGTGGATAAAAAAAAAAAAAAGAAAAAGGAAAAAAGAGGGAAGGATGTTCGTACGATAGGTAACAGGTGCCAAGCAATAAAGGAAAGATTCTTATTGCCGATCGATACTAATCGATGATCCAATGGCGCGCAGCTGGGCCGCGCCTGTAAACGTCACTCGAAAGAGTTGTAAAATCGTGGATTTATATCTATCGTCGTCTTTACCGCGATCTTGCATTCTTTTTTTTTTTTTTTCTTATTACTTAGGATATCCTATCCAGTTCTATACCGATGTCTGATCATTGGTAAGACGAGGTTGTAGCATCGTACTTGTACATTGTACGTTTATTCTTATTCGTTATTTTACTATTTTTGAGAAGAGCGTTTATATTTTGGTTTTGTTGATAAAAGGGTGAAGGTAGACCCTCTCTCTCTCTCTCTCTCTCTCTCCCCCTTCTTCCCTTTCTCACTTTTATCTCGAGTAGTACTACTCCGGTCATTTACACTCGTAAGCCCATTATTACGTTTACCTATAATTTGTCGTCACCTATCACGGGATAACGGCGCAACGGCGGTCAGTAATTAACGTAGAGAGGGCAACGACGTCTCAACGATGGCGCTATGTCACGTAGGTGGCGTTAATCGCCGCGAAAAAGGCGGATACGACAGGTGCCGTAACAGCTGCGTATCCGTGGAAAAGGCGAAAGCCAGTTGATCTTGTCCTCGTCGTTGCTCCGATACGCCCACGCTTCTCTTTTCTCTTCCTTTCTCTCTCTCTCTCTCTCTCTCTCTCTTTTTTTCTCCTTTCTCTCCTATCTCTTCATCTTCCTTTTTCTCGTATGAATAGTTCGCAGCAATTTTCCTATATTTGTATGCGACGTTAACTGCTTGAAACATTATTCGATTTAATGAATATGTAAGAGTTAGAAGAAGGAATGTAATCCATGAGTCCTTGGTTAGCCTCATTGGTTTAAAGCTCATTATTTCTTATGCCTACAAATAGTTACATTCTAAAAATAAGTTTGCAATTCGAAGCTTCGTTTCTCTTTATTTTTCATTATTTTTATTTTCTATTTATTTATATTTTCCTTAAGGACTACGACGAGTTTTAAAGCTTCGATCAAAAACTTCGTAGCACGATTAGCTCCAGCGAACACGGGAGCCGTTATAAAGATGATATCTCTGAGGGCTATAACCATAACGTAAATCGTTCATCCTCCTTGGAACGGCGAAGGTGGCGAGGATCTCTGGAGACTGCTCGCTTCTTGATTCTCTCACTCTCACTCTTACTCTCACGATCCCTCTCTCTCTCTCTCTCTCTCTCTCTCTCTCTCTCTCTCTTTCTTTCTCTGTCTCTACGTTACGATAAATACGCGTCGATAGATTCGAAGTTGAAGCAGGTCGGTCGGTCCAACAAGTATCGACCCATCACGCTATCCTCCTTGATCTCTTCTTATCGGACAATACATTCTCTTTCGATCGTATCTCGAATTATTAAGGAATAATGACGCCATTTGTAACCGGTGCGAGAACCATCGAGAGAGGAGCAACGAAATAAGAAGAACATCCAAGAGAAAGAAAAAAAGAGAAAGAGAGAGGAAGATGGCACGCCAGTATTATTGCTGATTGAAATTCTTCGTGGCCCGAGTTGACTCGCCGTGCGTATCGTCGGATTGCGCGATCAGTTTACGTTCCAGCCGTGGCAATGCGCCAACCCACCTCTTTCCTCCTTTTTTCTTTTTTCATTCTACTTCAACATCTTTCCTCTCTCTCTCTCTCTCTCTCTCTCTCTCTCTTTCTTTCAACAACCTCTTCCTCGTCTTCTCGTTTACAGTCCTGCGTCGTTGGACCGAATCTCGAAAGTCACCTTTCCTCCGCTCGTAAAAGTTCGAAATTAAAACTCAGGATCAACGCGTCTTAGCTCTCAATGGTTCTTCACGATCAACGTGGATTTTCTTCCTTTGTCCGAACTTTATGACCGTTTCTCAGCCGATTTTAACCTGGAAATGTTACTTTTGATTCACCGCTTAAAGAGCATTAGAATTCTTGAGAAGTATCCGAAGCCTCGATTAAAGGCTCGACATTTAAAATACAGAATCATACGATTTCCTTATACATATTTCACGTTTACGAAATAAAAGTCACAAACTTAGTTACCTTCGTTAGATTTTAAACTTCTTACAAAGTCGTCTACGTGCGCATGAGCTCGAGACTCTGTAAGACGCAGTTAAAGCCCGCGAAGGTCGCATTTTTAAGCGACTGCATCATCCTGTTGACAGTCTTCAACGGCTAAGGATAACAGCGATGATTATAAGGCTTCGTAAACCGAGGAATTCCAATGTGAGAAAAGAGACGCTAGCTGCGACGAATCGAGATGTTTCCTAAGATTCTTTTTTCCTTTTCTCTCTTTCTCTCTCTCTCTCTCTCTCTCTCTTTCTCTCTCTGTCTCTCTCTTTTCTTAAAAGGACGTGTCCGAGATAGTCGAAAGATACTCAGATTATCTTATGAGTCATTCGACAAAGTGATATACCGAAAAAGATTTCGAAATATCTTTTACATATTTCTAAAAAGGTACTGTAATTTTCTCTCTCTCTCTCTCTCTCTTTCTTTCTCTTCGACATCGTACTCTCGTAAGATAGAAAGAAAAAAAAATAGAAAGGACCACACACGATGGACTTTTGCTCCGATCCTGTTTACTTCGGGATCATAGGAGAAGCATTGAAGATTGTTTGTGCATTCACTGCATACTTACTTACTTGTTCAACCATGAGTTCTCTTCGCGAGGTAGTACTTTTCGATATAACAAAAGAGAGATCGTCGTATATCGGGAGAGAAGAAGAAAAGAAGAAAGAAAGAAAGAGATAGAAATAGAGAGAAATAGAGAGAGAGAGAGAGAGAGAGAGAGAGAGAGAGAGAGAGAGAGAGCCGAGGATGGAACTCGCTAAGGCGTGGACGTTAATTTCAAATTTTTCACGGACGCTTCGATCGGTCTCGTCGTCTCTACGTCGATTCGATTCGCGCGCATGCTGAGCCCGCCTAGCGAGAAGAGCCGCCTTCAGGAAGCGAACATAGAAATTTATAGCTGCCTCGAGGAATCCTCTCTGTCTTTCTCTATCTCCCTATCTCTCTATCTTTCTCGCTGTCTCCTTTTAAGCGACGATGACGACAAGAACGACGACGACGAAGACGAAAACGAAGATAGTCAATGTTCGCGAGTGGCGTCGCTAAGCAAGGGGGAAAAGAAATGGTCGAAGGAAAATAGCCGGGACGATTGTTTAGTGAGGAGCGGGTAGAAGAGAAAGAGGAGGAGGAGGGTGGTGGTGGGTAGGGTGATAGGGGGAATCTTTAAGAGCGAGGGCGCAGGGAAAGGTGTTTGTTGTCAGCCTTGGTGGGCCTCTAAGAACGGGAGGGCCCCGCATTGTTGGTAGGTGTACCGCCTGTCGCTGTCCACTGATTCATTGCCGCGCCTTGCAATTCATCATTCCGCTTCTCGTGTCCCAGGATCGTTGCTCCCCCCTCCCAACTCACCTCACTTCACCCCACCTCATCCTATCTCATCCCACCCCACCCCACCCCACCCCACCCCACTCCACCCCCGCGCTTCCCTTCTTACTTCATTTTCTGTTTTTATTTCCCTCTTTCTCTCTCTTTCCTATGAATATACGCATACGCATACACCAATACGATATCTCTTTCCTTCCTATCCTCCTTCCTATCTTCTTTCTAGCTAAAGCCTGTGCTCGCGCGAATGGTAATCACCGGGAGAAGCCTTCCTTTCTCGCGCAAATCACCAACACCGGCTTACTCTCTCTCTACCGCACACCACTTTCTTCTTCTTTTTTACCTTCTTATACTTCATGCACGCTAATTGCACGGTTTTAATACAGTTATTTGGCCGCTCCAAGTTGGTTATTACCCACGAGAGACGTACGATTTTCAACGGTCGGCGGACGCGGCATCGCTCTGAAACGACTCCTGCGTCTCCTACTATTTACTCCGAAGGCTTCGTTCTCTCTTTTTCACTCCCGAGGCATCATCGCCGTTTTCACGCGCGATGCCATCAGGTTGCCACTTTTCTTGCCAGATTCTAAGATAACTCTATGAACGACCAACGACTTGTTTCTACTGACAAACAGCTGGTCTTGTTTAGATATACCGGCTGTGATCGTTTATTTGATTTAGTTAGTTCACCGATGCTAAACGCTCCAATGCGTTAATGAATCGCGAAGTTTACATGCTAATCATTTTTTTCTTTGTTTCTTTCTTTTTCTAGATGATCAATAATTTTCTTCGTTTTCTTCTTCTTTTTTTCTTTTTTTTTTTTGTTTTCTTTTCTTCGACTATAAATTACATCCGATAAAATAGACGTAGGAGTCTAGTGAGTTACATTTCGAATATCATTTCTAACTTCTTACGATCGGTCTCAGTGCCTCGGAATTGGAAAGTATTGGTAAGCATGTTGTTGCGAGAGACGATACAAGGACACGAAGACGAGTTGGGAACGAGATTTACCGTTATCCTGCCTATTAAACGGGCACGATGCCTAGCGTGTTCGTGGTTATAACTTTGTTGGAAGATAACGAGGGAAGGTTGAAGTCTTTTTCCTTCGTCAGGATCATTTTCTTATTTGCCTTTGTAAGAGAACAACGCGATACGGAGAAAGTCAAGTATCGAACTTGGTCGTTCCATTGGTCACTGCTTGAAGTTTTCAGACTTTAAGTCGACTTCAAATAAGATTTCAAAAAAGAAAGCTTCGATTCTTTCGTAGGCCCGCCTATAGCGTTTATCAACTTATGCGAATTCTACGGTGTTTTAAGAAAAATCCTATCTTGTAATATTTCGCGTTTACTAACGTTCTAGTAATAAGTATAAATTTCACATTTGTTCTTCGATAAAAACAGCTTGCTTCGTCGTTGATTGGAGTACTGAAAGGAGTTTCAAAGAAGTGCCGAAGGATAGGAGGAAAATTGCCAAGGGGTAGATGTTCGTTGAAGCTGGCAAGAAGTTCGTAACGAACCGGTAACGATCTTTAATGATAATACTAGTAATTGATAATGGTATCGAGGGAGCGAGGAAAACTTTGAAATCGCCGTAGCGGCACCTAGAAACGATTCCTTCGTGGAATCGAGCAGAACGTAAGAAAAAGAGGTAAGGTACTAGACTACCGAGTCTGTAACGCGGAGAATGATCGAAACGTATGATTAACATACAATAGATGAAAAGTACGGGAGTTCGTCGTGCGAGAGAGCAAAACCGGTAGGAACGGAGTTCGGTCAAATCGGACATAGTGCAACAGCGAAATAAGATCTTAACCGTATCTCTTTCGACAATGCGCGCGTAAATTTAACGATCCCATACGTTTCTTGCGTGACATAAAAGCGATGATTTTTAACGACTTACCGCCACCCTATGTGAATATGTACCTATATAGGTACATGAGTAGGTACAACGTATATATGTATATCTATACGTAAAAACGATATTCGTTGGTACTGGTCTTTGAGGTAGCCTTTTCGTCGTCCGTCTATATAAAGAGCACGAAGCAAAATGAAATATCTAAAAATAGTTTCTTGTAGGTACCTAGGTACATACGTGTATCTAGATGCCATTGTATACCGATCTAAAATCTATTGTATGTTAAATATGATATATTTTCTCCCTACGGATATAGTTTTATGTAGTCTAGAGATTATTATCTAGATCCGCGTACTAGTTTCGCGAGTGGTTAGTTTGTTCTTCGCGAACTAAGAGAATGGATTTACGCGATCGAGAAATAAATACGAGATGATCGAAGAGCAAACGAAAAGGGAAAGAAAAGTTTTTCTGTTACGTCCTCGTAAAAAACGTTAGATGTCCGTTCGGAAAAGTCGCGTATTTCGTCCCTTCTCTTTCTCCCTCTTTCTTTCCCCTTTCTTTCTATCTTCCTTTGTCTCTTTTCATTTCTTTTTTCATTTCTTTTTTCTTTCATTTCTTTTTTTCGGTCACGAGTCCTACTCGGAGCTTGGACGCGTATTCATAGCAGCCGCGTTATTTTTCCGCAGACACAAAAAGTCGAAAAAGAGGAAAGAGCACAAAAGCGGCGTTGCTTGCCCTGCCTCTCGGGAATTAATCGCGGGCGACTTTATGAAGGAGGATTACAACCGCTGAAATTAATTTGCGTAATTGCAAACGGAGTATGCGTACCTACAACGAACTCTCGACGTTGAGTATATTTTTTTACACCGACGCTCTGGCACTCTCCGCGCGCTTATCTTACGGATTAACGCGTTTTAACGAGACCTAACGTATCTCTTTGTATCATAGGTAAATAAAAGAAATCTCGGTAGGAATCAGAACGTTTGGAAGGAAGGTGATATCAAATCGAAAATTACAATACACGGTAATTAACGATCTACCTTTTAATTTACCTTCTATCCTTTCGTTATTATTATCCTTATCATTATTACCATTATTATTATTGTTTTATTATTATTATTGTTGTTGTTGTTGTTATTATTATTATTAGCATAGGCGATTATCGTTCGTGCTCGCTCTTATAATCGCCGAGACAATACGTATAATGAACGGAAACACAAGAAGTTCCCGATCTCCGCTTTTTACTTCCAACAATCCTCGAGAAGTCGAGACTCGGCAAACTCCGCACTTGTTCGTCCCCTCGCATTAATTAATTAACGTTCTCTTAATTAAATCGCTCCGCGAGACAGCGAAGAGCACGACTGCATTAACTACTTCGTCTTTCTCTCTCTCTCTCTCTCTCTCTCCCATCCTCTCTCTCTCTCTCTCTCTTTTTCTCTCTCTTTGTAAGAGCGTTTTCAAGTAACCAGACAAGGTTTCATTCGCTTTTCGTTTCTAGACTTTCTTATCGTTTTTTTTTTTTTTTGATTCCTTTAGATATTCCTTTTCTTCGGAGAGTAAGAGGAGAGTGTCGAACAGAAAAGTGGAAAGTGAGAAGAAGAAGAGGAAGAGGAAGAAGTATAAGAAAAGGAACAAGAACAAGAAGAAAAAGATAAACTCTTCGAAGAAAAGAAAAAGAGTAAGAGAAAGAATAGAGAGAGAGAGAGAGAGAGAGAGAGAAAGAGAGAAGTGACGCAAGGCGACGCGACGCAAGGGCATGAATTATTCCTGGCAGGAGCGAGTCAGCGTCCAGAACTGTCCGGAGCCCCTTTCCCACGCCGACTCATAACGCGTTATCAATAATTAATTGCTTTAGCAGAACACAAAGCGACGCAGCCTCCGTAGTGCTGCATCGGTCGACGCGCCGACGCCAAGAGGAGGAAGGTGCGAGTGAGACTAGATACTTTTATCCTCTCTCTCTCTCTCTCTCTCTCTCTTTCTCTCTCTCTCTATCTCTATCTATCTCTTTATCTCTCTTTTTCTTTCTTTCTTTCTCTATCACTCTTTCTTTACTATACGAGAGCGAGTACGAGACGAGTCCGGTCGAGACATCTCATACAAGATACATTGGACGTATGCGACGTCACGCACGCGCGCAAACGCACGTTCCATCTCTCTCATCGATGAAGCTACGGATCCAAAGGAGATACCTATGTATGTCGTTCGTACCTATTCGAGGAAGATCGGCTTCGCGGAAATTCACGATACCTTTTTCTCGAACCGATCCGATACGAGAGTAAGTATCGGGGATACTCCTCGTCTCGTACGATCGATGATACTCTTCGAGGAAACCCATCTCGAAAAGCTTTTTATCAGTTCGCAAAGGATAGACACGTCGTTGAGGAGTGAAAGGAAATTTTCTTTGAACGTTTTTTTCATCGACGATATGTGGGCGGAATTAAAGTGACCTTTGACATTCTCTATTTCAATCGTCGATTTTTATATCGGACTTTCTTCTTCCTTACACGTCTATGTATACGTGTACCATGGATTATTTCAATTACGCGTATGAATTTTTGAAAGAAAATTGAGGTTTTTTTTTTTCTTCTTTCTCTTTTCCTCTTTTTTTCTTTTCTTTTTCCCCCTCGAAGGACGCACGAGACTAATTATATACTTACATCTATACGTACGTACGTACATATGTATCTCTACCTACGGTACATACATACGCACAGCAAAAGTGCACGGATCTTACGCCGTTAGACGACTTTTCCTCGGTGCGTTTATCTCTCACGCTTAAAACGATGCCGCGGCGTATATTTATATGCACCGCGCCGATGTGTATATTTATATATGCAGGAGTCCCGGTCTGTTCCAAGAAGGAGACCGTTTCGCGCGAAAACCTTTGTACAACGGCACGGCTTATATTCCTGGTTCGCGTTTAAACATTTTGGGAATGCTCCATTCGATAATAGATTTCCCGTTAGAAAGTTGAAAAATTTAACGAAAGGAAAAAATAATTGTTCGGGCACGAACGAATAGATTCGTCCAGATTTTCCTTCTTCATCCTTTACCCCCTTCTCACTACTATTCCAAGTTACTTTGATTTTCCAACGATATTTACGAGCAGACATACATAGTTCTACGTCTCTCGATAATTCCAAGGAACGATAGCCGTTCCTTTTCCGTCAATGGCGATTTTCTCCTTTCGTAGCTACGATCGAATCGGTCTGGTGTGTAGCAAGCGACCGGTCTAGAGACTAGCTCGATTCCTCGAGACTTTCATAGCCCTTTCAACGATCGCGCATAAAGTACGAGTTGCTGTCATCCAGAAGACCGTATTGCGCTGACTTTCAAAGAAGAAGTAACGTCATATCGGTAAATTCTTCCTTCTTCGTGTGGAGTCGACAGGATGCTACGACGGGAATTAAAAATAATAAAAAGAGTAGCAGGACAGCTTCCTCTCTCTCTCTCTCTCTCTCTCTCTCTCTCTCTCTCTCTCTCTGTCTCTTTCCCTCTTTCTTTCTCTCTGTCTCTCGTGTTCTCCGAATCGATGGCAGATCGCTCGATGGCGCAATAACCGTGAAACGGTAGAGGCAAGCTAGCGATTACCACGAAATTGCTTGCAAATATTTAATATCGGCCCGAGAGCCAGAGGATACAGAGGCAAAAGCAAGCGAAGCTTCACCGAAAATCGAAGGACGATCTCGAGCGAGCTCGCGGTACGAGATTCGGTGACAGGATCGACGTGCCCTCGTGTTCCTGTACGCGAGAACACGGGAGAGCCACGCACACGTCCCTCCGTCGTAATCATCGATGATTGCCCTTTATTACAGCAACGGTCAAAGCACGCCCCGGAATCCGGTCGACTCGGTCGCCTCGATCAACGATTTCGTCCTGGTCCATAAACGTTGTATCTGCTACGATGTTCCATCATCCAAAATCGTCCGAGGACATGCGAAACTCTCGTTACGTCAACCTTTTTTTTCGCAATTATTAAAAATTATTTATTCGTATTCGTTCGTTATAACCGGATTTGTTGAAAAATTGCCAATTTTTCAATTCGTATTAGGAACAACTTGCGATAATATTTCTACTATAAAATATCTATTAAAACCTCTTTTTTATTCGTTAACCTCGTTCGATTTTTCCCGAAAGATCGTTATCCTTCTCCTAATAATACTTTAATCGACCGATTAAGTCGATGCTTGCGTCACGTTTTCCCGGATTTTTCGTATTTTATTCACTTGGAAATAATATTAAAATATCGTGAGTTCGTAATCGACACCGTTCTCTGATACGAATAAACGTATACGATAACGTAAGGATAGCATAGACGGGAAGAACGAAGAGACGATAATTGCTCTTTATTGTTCATTTCTCATCTTATTTTTAAAATCGAGAAAAATAAAAAACGCTGATGTCTATGATAGAGTCCGAAGGTAAGAGCTTCGGGCCGTAAGCGGAAACGTAGCATTATTTACGAAGCAAGAGTAGTCGTTTAGCACGTCCATTCTTGCTTCCTGCAGTTACACGCTCGCTCGAACTTGTTCGTTCGTAATATAAGCGCGCCACTCGTGCGAGTAAGGACGCGCGTCCAGGCGCGACCGATTAGTCCCGCATAGTCGCACCTAACTCAAAAGGCTTACTTAAAACGTCCGAAAAGTTACGAAATCGTTGACCGAAGTCGTACGAATCATTCTTATTTTTCTTTATCATTATTACCAAACGTCAAACTATCGATCTAGCTAATCGACTAAATTTCGATTTCTCTTTCTATGTTATTTTACCATTGCTCGAGGACTCCAATGAAAGAGATCGATGGATCGAATCTCTAACGTTCCAATGTCGTGTCGGATTAATTAACATGGACGTTCAATTAATTTAATTTACCGGACGGTACGATCATGCGGGCTCGTACTTTCGCTTAATCGATTTAGAAAATGAGATCGCATATCCGTTTCTAATTCATTAATTATTAATAAACGGATATAGACCTCGTGCTTGTGTGTTTGATCAAAAAGAAAAAAAAGGCAAAGGAAAAGAAAAAGAAGAAGAAATACCGAGTCAAGCTTAACAAGGATGTTGAGTGCAACGTTACTCCAAAATGACGATGTTTCGATCGAACGTAACGTTTAAAAAAGAAGATAAAGCTGTATGGCGATAGGATCGAACAGACGATTTATGCGAAGACCCGCTTTTATATCGTTAACGATTCGTCCCTGCAATTCGTCCTAGCGATTCGCGGATAAGTTTGCATTTGCATAGACGAGTACCGGTGATAACGGCGTCGAAGTTAGCTCGACGTTGAAAGTACGTCGCGTTCGTATCCATTAATGCGTCATCTTGTACCTTTTTCAAAGATATAAATATTTTAAAGTCGTGCAAAGTAATCGATAATACAATTATTCAGGTTGTGTCGTTAAACGGAATCGAGAAGAGGACCAGACTAGGACCGGTTCGTCGTTTCGACTTGATTAATTATATACGACAATTATATACGAACCGATCGAACTCCTTGATTCGAGCATTTTTCAAGGATTAATATTATTTATAGGTTTTCGAGGTCGTTCGAGGGATAATATCTGAAACGAGCCATTATGCTTCCACCTACGATCGAGCTCGTACATATCGGCGCTCTTCTGCGATACATCGAGCAAGTAGGGATATTTGTAAGGGAGGTTTCGCTTTGGGAAAAATACTCGGAAGATTCTTTATCGGTATCATCAAAGAGCCGAATCGCCGTGCAGTTGTTTGATATCGAGTGCAATAAATCCGTGACTCGTGCTTTTGCAATGGACACAAAGCGGAATCGCGGAGTACTAATACATAGTTATCTGGTAGAAAGAGAAGAGGAAAGAAGAGAAGAGTTGAGAGAGAGAGAGAGAGAGAGAGAGAGAGAGAGAGAGAGAGAGAGAGATCTAGCTCCGGTGCCGAATTACGGCAACGATATCACGGCGGTTGGACGAAAACGGCCTGGATCGTTGCCAGCCGGTCCATCTGTGCAATGTTGCACTTATTGCGAGGACGACATCGAAAAATGTTACGATTCCGGGTACGCGTCCAAATCCGTGGCGTATCCTCGATTCTTCTTCCCCCTCTACCTGGGCCTATAGCTCTCTCAGGCTCATCGGATCTCTTTTCTCGTATCTCCTCTTGGAATTCGGTTACAAGCACGTCGAATTCCATGTCACGAACGTGCTCTTTCTCGCACAAACAGAGACTGCTTGATCGAGGAGAGAAATACTTGAAATAAAGGAGGCGCTAAGCGTTCCAGAAATAAAATAAGGATCTACGTCCGGGTACGCGGATCTTCTTACGAGACCTTCTCTTAGATACTCGTATATAATCGTATAAATGTAAATGTTTATATTGTGTAATACCTTTCTAACGGACAAACGTATCTCTCTTTGGTATAATTCCCGTCTCTTCTGTTACTCGTCAACTCGGATGATTTCTTACCGGCGTTTTAAAGCCCTTCAAAATCTCTTCGAAGCACCGAAATAACGGCGCGGATAAATTACGAAACGTAGACGCGTTATATCTATGCCAGTCCAAGCCATCCTCGTTAAATTACGTCGCGCCTTCGTGCGTTGCGATCTACGTTTTATTTGAGATCTCGTCTTCCTTCCTCTCGTATATACCTTCATCCACTCTTTTTTAAACTTATATTATTAGAATTTATATTGTGTAAAAGGGAGTTGCTTTAAGAGAGATAGAGAAATCCCATGTATTGTAGAAATAAAAAAGGAAAATGAAGAGAAAGATAAAAGAAAAGAAGGAAAGAACACAAGTAAAAAGATTCCAAGTATTATCGGAGATAGAAAAGAAAGAACCGGAAAGAACGATCCCGATCGGCTTTATCGATCGATCGGTAGAAAGCAAGGATCCGATACGGTGGCAGAAGCTTCGCTAACGAAAGAGTGGTACGAGTGTTTCTGGAGGCTGTGGAAGCAAGAAAGTGGAGAAGGACGAGAAGAGTTGAGAAAAGGAGAGAAGGAGAGAGACGAACGGAGAGGCATGCCTGGCCCGCCTTCTACTCGCTACTCTCCACAGCCAGGTTCAACGACACGCCTCGCCTTCTTCGTAGTAAACAACCTGGCGTAGACTCTCTCGTTGCCTTCTATCGCGAGCTCCAGTGGTTCTCCGTTCTCCATGCTTCTTTCCTTCTTCGATCGTATTTCGATCGATCGAAGTTTATTACAGAAAATTATATCGAACCGGCGAAAAGAAAAATTTTTATAAATTATTCCAATATTTTTCTTTTTTATCGATTTACCAAGAATCTCTAAAACGATTAAAAGTCCAAAGTGCAGGTATATATATGTATGTGTGTGTGTGTGTGTGTGTGTGTATGTATGTGCGTACGTACGTATGTATTTTTTTTCTCATTCAACGAAATTCACAGAAAGATAGTCGATTTCTAAAAAGACGTCTCTAACTCTCTATAAAACACGTTTATACAGTGAAATTACAAATGGCATAGGATTAGAAATTCGTTTCGGCGTTTAGACGCTTCTCCGGTCCTTCTTGGCGAAGTTGTCCCCGTGGGAATCACCGCTCGCTCGCTCGCTCGCACGACACTTTTTCTTATACTTATTCTTCTCGCCGCCCTATGACTTCTCGCTCGTGGTCTACAGTGGTTCTCACCCAATAACTTTCCAAGTACGATATTTCACGTTTATGAAAGAGAGAGAGAGAGAGAAAGAGAGGGAAAGAGGAAGAAAAAAGCAAAATAAAGATTTCTACTTAATTTTATGTTCCTTCATTATTAGATACGAATATAGCTGTAGCGAGATAGGAGAGATTAAAATAAGACATAGTCACCTGTAATAAACGATCTTTTAGCTTAAATGGAAATATACATTCGTAAATATACGCGCAAATTATACAGCGAGAAAGAGAAAGAATATTTATCGACGAGTAATTTTCGAAGTAGTTCTCGGTATATCAGAGTAAAAGACCACCCTTAATCGACTATACGAGATATTCCTCAACTTCTTAGCATAACACTCGACAAAGTTACGCCGATCTCGTTCCACGCTAATGGCACTCTCGCCTTAATCGTTCGCTGACCGCTTCGTTATTCAGAAACGAGCCAGCCGTTATCACGGATTGCTTTCGAGCTCCTCGTCGTCACCGACGATGTAACAGCACTTACTTCTTTCCTTTCGATCTTTTAAACTACATTACTACAAAAGTAGCATACATGAATACATCAAATCGACGATCATCTTCCACGCTTTCCTTTTATCTCATTCGAAAATAACTTCATTAACGAAGTTAAATGAAATAGGCGTGATTTAACCGATAAGACGATCTTGATCGTGATCGAGGATTATTCCGAGCAAGCGGAACTCAACCGTAGATGAAAAGGAGGGAAGCTGTGTATCATGCTAGAAGGTATGGTCAATCATAACGACTAAATTGCGTACTTCCAGTGCGTATGCACTTTCACGTCCTCCTCATTTTACTTTTACGATAACATTTTTTTCTCATTTAAAAGTAATTCCAACATTTTACATTTGATAATTTTACGGACAGTTTTTATCGGAGAAAAATGAAGAAAAAGTAGGTCTGGGAAGAATATAAAAGATAGGAGAGATTCGTAGCATCTTATAAGACCGATCAGACTATAGCCAAGGAAATCGTTGTTATTGCCAAGTAGACCCTGTGACACTAATAATTGCACTTTTTCTCAGGAAACGAGCCGTACGAACGATTGTCACGGTACAAAAGCGGGGATTGCGACAAAGTCAGAGAGAGAGAGAGAGAGAGAGAGAGAGAGAAATAGACAGAAAGAAAGAAAAGGATAGACGGAGAAAGAGAGTGAGAGAGAAAGAGACAGACAGACAGAAAGAGAGAAAGAGAGAGAGAAAGAGAGGTAGCTCGTACAATTCTGAAAGTCGATTGTGCGAACTTAATTAGAATTTATGAAGAGCACGAGCCGCTAGCTCGCAAGCATGGCTGACGGTCGCGCCTGTATAAACACACAGCTATATCGTTTATGCAGGGATGCGACGTACCGCGGGGCACAATTAATATAAATGATGGATTATTGCTCTCTCGACGACGCCGGATGCGTAAAACGCGCCTCGTTCCGCACGAATCTACGCGAGACTACGAGATTCGACTATGTATTTTCAGTTCGACATACAGTTTCTCTCTTTCCCTTTTTTTGTTTTTCATCTCCTTTTTCATTTTTTTATAAATTTTTTCACAGCAAAAAAATTCATTTAAAAGAAGTAATATAATCGTTTGAAAAATGTTGCAAAGTATTTAATATGCAAATTAAGAACGGGTTTAATTAGATCAAAATGAAACATTTTTGCGTAATCAACTCCTTCGTTATTATTTGATTTATTTTTCATAGAGAAAGAGAGAGAGGGAGAGAATGAGAGAATGGGAGAGAACAAAGTAGGTACTTATAATCGACAATAAAACTAAACACAATACGAAGATGAAGGGTCGAAAGAGCGCAAAATCGATAGGACTGTTTCTCTCGTCCTTTGATTCCTTTCATTCGCCACATGTCGGGACAGGGCAATGCGCGACACGAGACAGGGAACAATGCTCCCGCCATTTCGACGAACTCTTCTCCGAGAGCGCGTTCGCGAGATGAAATCAAGAAAGACTGAGGCTAAAAGAAAAACACAAAAAGGGAGAGAGAGATAGATAGATAGAGAGAGAGAGAGAGAGAGAGAGAGAAGAGAAAGAAAGAAAAAAATATTCAAAGGGGGTTGCATAGGGAGAAACAAAAATTTACGCGGACCGTTTCATCGACAGTTTGCATGCGGACAGCCTTCTCTCTCTCTCTCTCTCTCTCTCTCTCTCTCTCTCTTTTCTTCCTTTTTTTTCTTCTTTTTACTTTTTTCCATCTCTACTCCAAAAGAGGAAGGGTTGTCGAGGGCAGAAGGGAGAGAGTGTGTCCCTGGTCGCGATTCCACGCTCTCCTCCCTCGTTCGTCCACCCTCGAAAAGGGCTAACCCTACGCCGATAACTTGGACGGATTGAAAATAATAAGAGAGCGGCAAAAAAAGAAAAAAAGAAAAGAGGAACAAAAAAAAATGAAAAAAGAAAGGAAAGGCCCGCAAAAAAATTGTGCCGCAGTTAATCCGACGCGCTCGCGCCCGTGATATGCAGATTTTACGATGAATCTTTTTTACGTCTCTCGTTCGTCTCTCTCTCTCCTCTTCCTTCCTACTTTTTTCTCTCTCTCTCTCTCTCTCTCTGTCTTTCTCTTTCTTTCTTTCTTTCTTTCACCCTCCTTTCTCTTTTACTTTCGTCCCACCGACCTCCTTTTTTTTGCTTTTTATTTCCTTTTTTTTTTCTTTCTTTCTTTCTTTTTTCTCTCTACTACGGACTATCGCATTGTAAATCTCGATCTTTCTCACTGGAGAAATCATTTTCCTTGACGGGAACCTTTTCACAAGCTATAATAATATACCTACGGACATTGGACGTTTCATTAGTCATTATTACCAACGCCAAGGTCCGCAGGCTGGATATTCGATAACATTATATTAAAATATCCTTCGGGCTTCTCCGTCTCTTCTATTCTCTTCTTTTTTCTTCATTAGTTTCTAAATATCATACGCGTCATTGCGTGGCTTAGCTCGGTTGGAATTATTATTCGCCAAGATTTTTACGATCGCAGCTATTCGTTTACGATCGATGTGGGAGTAACTATCGATGATTAGCATTTCCTTTTCTTTTCCTTTTCTTACAAGCTTCTTTCAAAACATTCCATGACTAATCTATTAAAATGACAATTAATTAGATATGGAATAATGTACTTGGAGAAATAAGAAGAAGAAGACAAAAAGGAACAAGAAAAAGACAAAAAGAAACGAAGTAATACGTGAAAAAGAAATTAACAGTAGGGACGTCGAACGTGCGTAAACCGTATAAATAAAATTCGTTCGTGCTAATGAAGGTATTAATCATCATTTCTTTTTTCACGATTATTACCATCTTTATCTCGAGACGAAATTGAAAGATAGGAAGAAAAATGCAGTTGCACTTTTTACATGAGGATCGAAGAAGCAGACACGGAAAAAAGAGAAGAACGTCGTCGAACGAAAGAACGAATGACCGGCCGACTCGATTCCGAACTGGCCGCGTGTGCGCGTGTGTGCGTGTACACGCATACATACGCACACATACAAATACACATACATATACACGAGGAGAAGACAGAGCCTTCACTTCGTCTGCATTCTGTCGCTTCTTTCGGATCGGCAGACGTCAGGGCTCGTGAAAGCTGTCATTGTGCTGGCTCATCTCGCGGCCTATGCGGGTCTTGAGCTTTGTCTCTCTCTCTCTCTCTCTCTCTCTCTCTCTCTCTCTCTCTCTCTCTTTCTCTCTTTTTCGTACGCGTGCGTGCCTGCGTGCGTTTCCTTATACTATCACACATACCCACGTGTGTACATATACGTACCTGCGTATATACGTTTATATGCGTATGTGTCGTTTATATGTGTATGTATATGTACGTATGTACGTGCTTTGGATAGAGTAGGTGCGCGAGGCATCTCTCCTTCGAGAGAGCAGCGGTCCCGGCACACCGAGTTTTTTGCTCCAGAAATACGGACCCTGCAGTCAGTCACGGGCAAGCCGTGTATATCCACGTTCACAGCTGTCTCGGCCATCCCGTTCCGTCCTTTTCATCCCGTTCAAACAATAACAACCATTGTCTGTTTACTTATATAACCCCCGGACCATGCCTCGAATTAAATTCCCTTCGTTCATTCGTTCTTTCGTTCGTTTCTTCCTTCTCTTTCTCTCTCTCTCTTTCTCTCTCTTTCTTTTCCTCTTTTACTCTTACTCTTACTCTTACTCTTACTCTCTTTCTCTTGATCTATCCATTCTACATATTTCTTTTACCTTACATAGTTTCTTATATATATATATATATATATATATATATATATATATATTCTTTATCCGATTAATATTAAAATAATAAGTTTGTGTTTCAAGCTTTTATTTGTAACTTATTTTGTAATCATTTCATCAACCTCTGTTATCGACTAATGGTAGTTATTATGTATATCTACATCTGGTCGTTATAAGTATACTAATTTTGTCATTACAGTGCGTAGGATCGAAGAAACGTAATATTCGCCATAAGTAAACGACCAAACTCGTCTTCTTCCTTTCCTTCTTCTTTACATAATCATACGCGTTAATTTCGAGATGGCCGTTTCGGAATTCCAGGAATCGTCTTCCTTTTTTCTTTTCTTTTTTTCCCTTCTTTCTTTCCTTTTTTTTTGTAGTAAAAATTATAATCAGATGCTAATGCCTGTTTGGCGAGGTCCTTTCCTTCTCGACTTCGATCCTACTTTCTTCTTCTTTTTTTTTTCATTTTTTTAACAGCGTAACCGAGAACGCGGAGACGCTTACGCGGAAAGGATTCTTAGATGAATCATGAGAGTGGAATTTGGAAGGTTCCTATAACGACCTTCGATTATGTCTGCCCGAAGAAATAATATTTGGTAAAGGGATTCAAACGTTCGGTTCGGTTTTTGGATCGTCTCTCTCTTTCTCTCTCTCTCTCTCTTTTTCTCTCTCTGAGACAGATTCGTTCCTTTATTATCAATAAAGAAAAAGAGAGAAGGAAGAATGATATTTTTTTTTTCTTTTCGAGGTAACCTTCGCCAAGGATATTCCTATTTCGAACTATTACTATACGTAGAAACGATTTTCACCGGCTTATACGTGAAACACGAAAAACTGTATTAAGATAAACGATCTGTAGCGCGATAAAAAAATGAGTCCTAGGGTCGCACGGCAAAGGAAGGGTGCCAGCAATATTTCGAACGGAGCAACGCTATCCGTTTATTAATCCACTCGCTGGAAACCCGATGTTTTCATCGTGTTCGTCGGAGTGGGTCGTCGCTCGCGGTGCCAGTGGATCTCAACTTGCTATTCTCAGAAACGATGATCGCTACGTCGGATCGAGCGAATTAAATCGAGGAGATATGATCGAGGAGAAGAGAATGAACGGTTTATTAAGAATCTCCATTAATCGATAACAATGAGTAAGAGAAAAGAAAAAGAAGAAAATATTTATTGAAAAGTAAACATAGCTATCGAACGACCGGGCAAATCTATTCCGCGTATAACCTTTCTTTGTTAACCTTCTCATTGTTGTTTACGTTTTGTATGTCGACATTGAGAGGACACTCGACAAGATAGAAGATTTACGATCCTTATCTCATAGTTTACTTTATAAGACAAAACCAATTTTGGCAAGGTGTCTATCTTACTATCGTCACCGTTTAGTACGCACGATCGCATCCGGATTGTTCGAAGTACTCGAAGTACGACGATGGCAATTCGATTGGAAGCAATTTCAATTTCGTTCGTAAGAATTTTAACGTTTGAAGTAGTAGAAAGGAGAGATGAAAAAGGATGAAGAAACGAATTGCGTCGACGAAAGACAGCATCGACGTCGACGTCGACGACGGACGTCAGGACCCCAGGCAGCAACGACAGCGGCAGCAATTCTCCTCTCGTGAAGGGTCCTCGTCTACGGATCTCGGAAGGCAAGGCACCCTTGAGCACGGCTCTCTCCTTTCTTCTTCTTCTTCTTCTTCTTCTACCACCTCCACCTCTTCCACCTCCTCCTTATCCTCCTCCTCTTCTTTTTCTTCTTCTTCTTCTTCGTCTTCTTCGTCTTCTTCTACGCTTCCGTAGACCCCTTGTCTCCATAGCGTCTACGTTTCACGTAGAGTACGCCAAGGCAGGCCCCTTTAAGCATATAAATTATTAGAGTCGCTTCAAGGACCACTTGGAATCCGCCATTGTTGCACGCGCCGTGTACGCGCGCTCGCGCACACACCTAGGTACCTACGGAAGACGACGTGTTCTACGCTTTAAAGACGAACAAGACTAATCCCAAGAAGGCACTCGAAGACGCTCTTCTTCAGGATCTTTTGCTACCTCTTTTACCTTATCTCCGTCGTCGTCGTCGTCGTCGTCGTCGTCGTCGTCGTCGTCCTCCTCCTCCTTTCAATTTTTTTCTCCTCTCTGTATATTTTCTTCTTATTCTTATTCATTCTAATCGATACTCTCAAGCTCGAAAAAGTTTCATTATCCTTGACACGTCGCCACACCTTAAAGCGTTTATCTTTTAAAACAGGCCGTTATTATTTTACGCATAATTATCAATGAATAGATTCTCCAACTAGATCCGATCGCATTTTGCTACCAGTGTAAGCTTCGTAATCCGTGGTGTAGATCGCGTGAAGTAATTTAAATGGTCTGTCGGTTTTGATCGTTCTGGATCGAGAAACTCGAAGTCATCGCGTTCAGGTGCCAATTAACTTGAAAATCAATTATGTTCATCGTTTAAAGGATCAGAGATTTACAGACGGTGACTGTATCAAGCTTGCTGCTCACAACGATCTCCTTTATTAACGATGTCGGAAAACGATAATTAATAGAAAGGAAGTACCTTATCGTTCACCTGTACCTGTATTATTTGGAAGTTGTTAGTCGATATCGTTGTCATATCGCATGAATGTCGATACCAATGTTGTAGCTGTGAAATGTGAATACCACATCCTTTCTCTCTCTCTCTCTTTCTCTCTCGTTATCTCTGTTTCTCTTTCTCTTTGCTCCTCTCTGCTTGAAGGAGCAGCAATTAATTGAAGGAGGCTGCAGAAATTGCGGGCGTCTTTGAAGTGGCGAACACCTTAAGCTGTATCCACTGATGTTATCCTTACGGTTGGTTTAACACGGAACAGGTTCGCCTTTGTGAACCACCGAAATCTCCAAACATTTTATCTCTTCCTTCGTAATGCATTAAAAAACGTTAAGTTCGTGGATTCGTTCGGTTAAATTTTCACGTAATGCGATACTCCTTGGATAATATGTATATGCTTGTTAGAAAGAGTAATGCTAAGAGTAAGATCGTCTCGAATAATTAACCCGATGGTGTTATCTATGTAAATTCGTCAGTGATCGTGACCCAAGAACCATTTTCGTTAGCTCCCATTATTAATTGCATAGGAGAATTTTAATTAGCGAATAGCACGAACCACGGATTAATTTAAAGTCTAGCCATAACGGAAGACCATGTCCGAGAAATAAAGAGGTATCGTTCTCGACTAATTAAGCAAACTATTTATTTACGATTATCTCGATTCTCGGAAATATCGTTAAAAGCGGGGAGAGCAAGAGGAAATAAGGAAGACAAGTATAAGGAGTACTTGGGAATGGAACGAGCTAGCCCTCTACGACATCATCGTGTCTCCTTCTACCAACCACCATCCTAATTAATAGCTTCGAAGACGACCGTAATAATAGATTCACCACGCTGAAAGATATCCGACACGCGTAACTACTCGCAGGAGAAACAAACTCGACGTCTTTCGCTTTTCTTTATCCTTCTTTCTTCTTCTTCTTTTTCGTTTCTCTTTTGATTTATTTCTTTCTTTTTATTTTTTTACTTTTTCTGTGGGTTTCTTCTTGTTTTTTT
>NC_057686.1:5525002-5569848 GCF_014466175.1 Vespula pensylvanica
TTTTCTTGGAAAAGAATAGTCTCGATCGACGATGAGGAAGTGATGCGTTTTTAATGAACGACCAAGGCGAACTTTTGACTCGTGCGACTAAACGGAATGCAACGTCATCGACACGATTACCGGCTATCCCACGCTGAAGCTCGAGGTTTCCTTAACGATCGAGAACATTAAAGACGACCTTCGCGTGCTCCACGTCTTCGAGTTTCGCTTCTGTCGAACGAGCAGCCTATCATTCGCCCTTCCGACCGAATTACGGTGCCAGAAAGTAACAAGAGATCAACGTATCGACGGCAACGTTCGTTTCTCCATGTCGTATACCCGAAAGATATCAGTTTATTTAAACAGTGATAACCGAACGAAAGATAAGTTATTTTTATCTTCGATATCTAAAAATAAAATAACACGTTTTATCTCTTTACGAATAGGTGTATGTTATAAAAGAAAATGACTCCCACTCGAGATTGATTATGTTGGAAAAGAAAAATGATCGCTCGATATTCGATTCGATCAATTGACTCTTTAGTTCCGTGAAAGTTCGATATAGATAAACACGTTCCCACTTGTATAAGAAATTACAGATCGATCGAAATCTCAATAATGCATATTTAGAAACGAACGTATTTTTAGTCAAGGAATCGATTAAGAGGTAGTAGCACTCTGTTCGATCATTATCGATTTATAAAATAACGAAGAATAGTTTATACGAAATGTTCCAAGTCATTTGCTTTAATAACGTTTTAAAATCGTCGAAGAGTAAAATTGAAGCATAGGGAGAAGTATAAATTACAATGATTATATAAGCTTGTATAAGCGTAAGAGAATATACTTTTCTCGATTAGATCGCTCGGATCGACGACAACGATACTGCGATATCTTCAACATCTTCTCTTCTACCAAATAAACTTTACAAAGAAAGAAGATTTCGAACGATCTACCGGCGGAAGACGAAGATACATAGATACATATATATAAGCCACGACATCCTTGATCTCGATGCGGCCGAACGAACGATATAACGTGCACGCGCATGATCATGCGATCTCTCGAAGATCGAGACGATCGAGCGACACTTTTCAAAACCCGATGAAATTGGCCGTAATTGCGCGAAAGGGAGCAGGTGATACGTAGAAAAGGGGGACACGGCGCGTCCAATTTGTGCTTGCATCTGCCTAACGACAGCCGGCGTTGACGAAATGTAAATTGAGCGGCTTCGAGAGGAAAGAAAAGAAGAAAGAGGAAGCAAGAAAGAAAGAAAGAAAGAAAGAAAGAAAGAAAGAAAGAGAGAGAGAGAAAGGAAGGACGGAAGGAAGGAAGGAAGAAGACGAAGACGAAGAAGAAGAAAACGAACGAGGGCTCCCTCTTCTTCGAGGTTACCTCGTACGATTCTTCTTTTCGTCGAAAGGATCCATCGATCGTCGAACGAGTATTACGTTTTACCAATAATGCAATACAATATTTTTCTTTTCGTTTATTTATTTATTTATTTATTTATTTTTTTTGAGAATCGGAACGCATAAAGATACTGTTATAATTCCCGTTTTAAATCGTTTACATTTCCTTTATAAAGTACGAAGAATAGTAACGAACGGATTCGTATGCCTGCCGATCGTATCGCCACTTCTAAATAGTTGAAAATATGAGGTTCTCTCTTTGTAACACGATATCGTGTACTACTTGTTTGCGATAGGAAAGGATTCGGTGTCGAATAACGGCCATGACACGTAGTAACGATCGCTTAGAAAGGGAACCGTGTATCAATTTGTCAGAACTAGCGAGATTTCTTGTACGACCATTTCTTTTCGAGTAGCTTACACGGACGAGTCGGTGATACCCGTCGTGACGTGACGCGAAGGTTCTCTCGCAGTAGCAAGTAGAATGAAAAGGCAAGAAAAAGGAATAAAGAGAGAACACGTACTGACATAAGAGAACAGTGAGTGATAAGTTTTGAGGCAATCGCGAGTGCAACCGCGACGGCCGACTTTTAACGAAAGAAGGAGAATGTCCTTGCCGACTACGTATCGATCGTTTATTGGATCGTTATAATTAAAGGTTATTGAATTTCATGAGGAGGCTGGTCCGATCGCCAACATCGATCGTGAATCAAGGTCGACTTTGATCAAAGATCTAACCATCGGCACTACTAGTGGAACTTTGATATCGTAGCACGATAAATGTTTTAATAATACCTACGTGTATATATGGTCCGACGTGTACTCGCGTTAATTGCGCGGCTTATAACATTGTAGGACATTAATTCGTCGCAACGTCAGTGATTAATTCTGTTTTTCTTTTTCTTTCCTTTTCCTCTCTTTCATTCTTTTTCTTTTTCTTTTGTTTCCTTGTAAAAGTAATAGCTTGTTTGTACTGTACCTGCGTATTCGTACTTTTAATAATATGATCGAACAAACCGACACTTCGAACACTTCGAATATAGATTTCATGATCTCATGGAAAATCGAATCGAGTCCTCGAAAAATTTATCCTCCAAATCGTATTTGAAAAGTCGAATGATTCAAAAAGACACTTTTACTATTGTACGCGCAGTCGGATAATTCCCTCGTTCTCGAATAGTGCGATTCTTGGAGCAGAGCCAGAAGAATCGAATCGAATCGAATCGATTCGAGGGGAACATATTCGAAGCGTCCGAGGAAGTTTCGTTGCGGTAGAAAGATTAATATGCATATCGTGATCCACGTTTTCTCGTGATTCTCGAGGACGTTGCTTTCGATAGTTTTCCTTCGGGCTGCGGCGATAGGTAATATTTGCGATAATATTTTGTAGCATGACTCGTTGCGCCGTTCAATATACGTTCGCTCGTTCGTCCCGATCTCGGAGACCACGTTGCGTTTAAACGCGCAACAGACCGAACCACACCCAGGGTTTCTAAACGCCCGTAAATATCCGTCCTCGCGGAGAAACTATCGCCTCTTGGAAATTCGAAAGAAGCCTGACTCTTTATCGTTTGTTCGTACGTATGTATGTATGTTGCTCGTGAAAGTGTTACCTCGATATATACATACTTAACTGGACCACCAACGCTTGTAAAAATCTAATCGCCTTTTGGATTTATACGATCGTAAGACGAGTCCGTCTGATACGGTAAAATCAGCGGGACGGAGCAAACAACGCGGGACACGTTGTTCTCTAATCTCGAATTATTTCATTCTCGTTCTCTCTCTATCCTCTTCTATTTCAGTCTATCTTCTTCTTTTGTAGATTGTACACATACCTACCTACGTATAACTATATCAAACAATCACGCGTATTACAAAAGATCATTCGAGGAATGTATTCTATTGTACATGAAATATCGAATATAAACAACGTAGGCCGTCCTGGCGTGTCAATAAGCTGTCACCTTCGTTTCGAAGAACATCGACCTTCCTTCCTCTTTCCTCATACAACGTCGCAGATACGAAGGAACGTTCGACGAAGCTGCACTCCGAACGCCTCCTGCTCGGCTTGGTCGTTCACCGTCGCGCAAAAACCAAGACCATCCATCTCTGAGACCGGACAGCGCCCTTACGAATTCCAAAGACGTACGTGCCGTATAATTAGAACGTAAAAATTTACATTGCCGACGATCCACGCTACGGAGCCGGTCTTCTTCTCGCAGGCATTCTTAAAAAATGCCTGCCCTCCTCGCCGAAGAGAAACTTTAAGAAGAAAATAGGTAGGACAAGAAAAATACGGGAATAGAGTTCGAAGTGAAGTTTTTCAAAAGTTTAGTATCGTCAATGTATCCCACGTCGTCGACACATTTTTTCGAGTTTCGATCCATACTAATAAACGCAATTCGGTATTTACCATAGCCGGTGGTCCAGACTCGTGACTAAAGCACACCTGCGTTGGTTCCTGGCCGTAGGTTAATAATTTTCAAGACCAACTCATTATCAAGTTACCGGGAAGAACTTACGGGACAACGAGATAACTTTCGAGCCGCTTACTACAACGGTACTACGGTTGTCGATGCGTTTACAAACCGCGTTTAACTTCTTCCTTTTTCTTTAGAAAATCATAATCACTTTGATATCTTCTCGAGGAAGGATATTCAACCGTTTAAAAGCTAACGTAACGTCTTTAAGATCATAGAAAATGTAGGATAAATGTAGTTATCTAAATATAACATAGTACAAGTTTGAGATATAAGTAAGACAAATAAATCATCGTTTCGGAATCTCTACGAGTAGATAGGAAATTATTTTTGGATTTCTCCTCGAAGGATTTTCGGGGAATCGATGAATTTGGAAGCTGTCCGAACGAGTTCAACGTTCTTTTGGAAAATGAAAAAAGAAAGGAAGGAGAAAGAAAGGAAGAAGCGGAAACGTTCTAGCGAGATTACCCAACTAACTCTGGTCGCCCGAAAGATCTGCATTAAACGATCGCTCAAAGTTAATTACTACCGAGCGTGATCTCACCCCATAATTATGTACGTCCGGCCGATCGCGCGTTCAATGTATTTACGACTTATAGTACAATTTTTACACAGGGAAAAACGCGTTTACTCGCCCGAAGGGACGCTCGTAAATAATGGCACGCTCTAAGCTCTAATCCTCGAGTTGTGCGATACTCATCAAAGAGATGGTACACGCCTTTCAAATTTTCTTCTCTCTCTCTTTCTTTCTCGCAAAACGCCGTTACTCGTAAGATTATTTTAATGAAGCGTTAATGGTAACAGTGCTATTTCTTAAAAAGAAAAGACAAACTTATTTATGCGCGTATAATCGCTCAATCGAGTGAATCGAAGTTATTGGAAAAATTTCTATAATAATAACTGTATTTATTTCTCCAATATGTTATATATATATATATATATATATATATGTGTGTGTGTGTATGTATACGGATACAGTTTTATTATATACAAATTATGAGAGTATGATAATCATCAGAGAAAGAATGTAAGTGCGAATTGAAAAGTTGAAGGAAAGGAGGAGCCGAAGGTAAATGAAAAGAAATAATAAAAAAAAATGAAGGAAAAAAAAGAAAGAATGAAAGAAAAAACAGAGAGAAGAAAGAAGAAAAAAGTACTTCGACGAAAGAAGGAGCACCTTTATAGAATCGTGTTTTACGAGGCACACGATAAATTACGATCCGTCAAAAGGGGTCTACCAAGCGTGTTCCACGCGTTCGCCGCGTCGTAACGCAACGGCTTGGCCGCAGGTGCAGTTACGATCGCTCGCTCGCGCTCGTAATTTCGTTCGTTTACTTATTCTCTGTCATTTAACGCGACGACGTTCTCGTTCGACGATGTTTCAACTCTCTCTTTATCTTCCTCTTGATTACTTCTTCACAGATCAACGATTTTTATTTACTTTCGAACGTAGTTTGTAATTTAAGTTAATATTAATTAACGTTTTATTATTATTATTATTGTTATAATAATAATAATTATTATTATTATTACTATTATTATTATATTTGTCTTCTCAGACTTTTTACATCTAGTTAGGAATAGGAAATCACGCGGAACGTGCTCCAACGTATATTTCTTTATGGTTGTTTGTTTATGAAGTATTTAGGTAGTTTCTTGTGATTTTCTTCTTCTTATTATTATTACAATTCTATCATTTCTTATTGAATTTCTTGAATAAATAAAAATTTTTATCGCTTCGATTCAAAGTAAATAATGGATCGAATAATTTCCTCGAGATCTAACATTTTTTTTTTTTTTTTTTTTCCTAAGTTTATTCATAGAACGTACGCGATCAGTTGCGGTTAAATCGATAACGGCTGAAGTTTTTTACGCTATTACGTGCGATCGTGCGTGACTGAAGGAAGAAGCGATCTCACGCAAACATCGATTTCATCGCGATTTTCTAATTATGGAAAACGTGATCGCCACGCGCGAGCTACGTTTATCGTTGCCCGTACCTGTTTTGAACGTCTTTTTATATGTATCGTACTACCGGAATAGTCAGATCATATACCAACATCGATATATCGTCTAGAATCTCTCTTTTTTATTTTCTCTTTTTATTCTCGATCGGATATTTTTTTTTTTCAAATCGTAGAATATCGTTGATAACGATAACAGAATGTATTTCTATTCGGTTAAGATAACTTATGTATATAAGATCTGTGGAAACGAAACGATCCTGCTTCTGATTTATATAAAAAAAAAAAAAGAAAAGAAAAGTTCGAACTTCGAAGTACCCAGAACCTTTCTATCGAGAACGTAGAATTCATTAATAATTACGGTTCACTGTTACCTCGCACGCTCATCGTAATTCATAAGGAGTATTCTATTAAAGTTGCGCTTAGATTACAGCCCTTGGAGCAAGGCAACGCAATCCAAACGCCTGAGGAGTCGTAATAAAATCTTGGACGAAGCGGCGCATCGAGATTCTTTTTGAAAAAGCGAGTCTCGCGACTCGCCGAGATCAGAGTGGGTCGTTAACAGATTGGCGCAACGATTGGTGCACATTGTCGATAATGAAGGTAGTAAGAAATCTTAATCATGGTTAATCGTTAATTAGTACGACGTGTTTTATGCCGATCGACGTTAGTTTAGCCTCGTCATTTGATTTCTGTCCAGTAACGATAGCCGGATGTGGTCGAACGACGGGAGACATCCTGCCCTGTAAATTAGCCCTTTCTCCTTCCCACTCCTTCACCCTTCGTACAACTCTCTTTCCGTTCTATTTCTCGGTGAACGTAGTAGATTGTTCCGCTAGATCAAGATAGAAAATTAACATTGTTCTTACATATTACATCAGTTTTGTTCAGTTCGATTAGATCGAAAACTTTTCTCCTTTCTACTATAGGAATATTTCCTTTGAAATAAATTTAACAGGATGCAAGAGGTTGGTAAAAAACGCTATCATAACGGCGACTTTTTTCTAACACAAATTCGCGGATGTTGGTTAGTTCGATAGGATGCGCGGTTAACCTTCTTCCTTTTTCAATGTCACGTTTTAAACGGACGCAAACAAGGATTAGATATTACGTAATATTATATCTTGGTGTTGGTAAGTTCTCTTAAATGCAACTGATTAATAAGCCAGCCGAGATAACAAATGAGAATTAAAATAACAATCTCTCATCCGCGGAACTATTTGATTTCTTCTGAACTAACAAATCGGAAAAGAAAGTCATAGTTTATTGTCGAGATATACCTTTGTATTCTCGTAAGTAAAGATTAACTAGCGCCTCGAGCGACGTGCTAAAGAAAAGCAATAATTAGTTTTCTTCTTGTTGTTCGTTTTCTTTGTATCTTTCGTTCTATCGGACGATAAAGGTAATGAAAAGAAAAAAAAAAAAGAAACCAAAACGAAGGCCTATGCGTTCGTATCGATGACGGATCTATTAAATTCGTTGGCAGCTGAAAGAAAAGAGAAAAAGGAAGAGAGAGAAAGAGAGAGAGAGAGAGAGAGAGAGAGAAGAGAAGGTATCTATCGCAGTCAGAATCGCAGTGGACGCGATTATTCGCGCGAAAGGCGCGTAGCAAACGGCTGTCTAGTACTCTAGTACTTCTCCATATTGCTCGCGAGGATATCAGATAAGACGAAAATGAATTGCCGCGCGTAAAGTCAACCGATTGTCGGAGATCTCATTGGCGATTTGTTCTCGGACCTTTCGGTGCTCAAACGCGAGCATTCGATAGGCAACCTTTCCAGTCAGGCTCCTTCTCTCCTTTTCTTTCCTTCTCTTTCTTTTTCTCTGTCTCTTTCTCTCTCGTGCTCTCTTGCTCTCTCGTTTGAAGTCTATCGGGACTCACGCGGTTTCGTGCGAAAAAGCAAACAATGAGACACGCTCCTCGTCGTAGTATCGCGACTCTCCGCAACGAAAAGCCATCAGATAAAGGCACCCGAGATCTTTATTACTTAGCGTTATAGATCGTTCTTTCCTTAGAGAAATAAACAATAGGCACGTTGCGTATACGAGTTCGCGTTCGCTAAGGGTTATCTCGAGTAAGGGAATACGGTACGTTACAAGGTATCAGATAAGAAATAAAGGAAGGAGAAAAGGAAGGAGAAGAAAGGGAGGGGAGTACAGTGCACCATTCGTACCTTCTTATCGTAGTAAGTGTTCTCCCGAGATTCCCCGTCTTCATCTCGTTCCTCGAATTATCACCATGGTGTAAATTATTTTTCGGTTTACTCGAGGACTCTCTACCACCATAGAATTTCCCTTTTCCTGGTAAAACAATCAATGAGAATTCGAAGTATTTCCGATTGTAAAGATACTTATCGATCTTTATGGATTTATCGTAAGAAAAGTATCGCGAAAGTGTACTCGAATTATTGGTCATCAGGTAAGAAGTACTTTACTACCAGGAGAATGAGAATTTATTAAAGGGAAACAAATAGGAGTCTCGATTAAATTACATCTCGATGCTCGACTTTATTATCGAGCTATCGTTGAATCTGTACCGAGAAAGGAGCGAACAATGGACTCGTTCTTCGTTGGCCGCCTGTTCGTTCATTCCTCAACGTCCGACATAGAGACATCCCTGACAACTGTAATAAGACTCGACCTCGAGTAAGATACGAGAAGTTGAATCGTTAAGGCGTATGATAATCTTTATAGATCGTGTTGAAGATTATTCTTCCCATTAATTGATTATCCTAATATCTTAGACACGCCTTTTCCTTTCTATCGTACCTATCCTCGTTAATTATCATAATTTTCTTTATTTTCACCTTTCTCATCGTCGATTATTATTATTCCTCTTTCTCTTTCTATCTGCGGAAGGCGCATATAGCGCAAGAAATTGTAACGAACCGTGACTCGCATCCGCGGCGTATCCTTTGCGATCCATCATCGAGTTGAAGAGAGTAAGACGGAGAGAGAGAGAGAGAGAGAGAGAGAGAGAGAGAGAGAGAGAGAGAGAGAGAGAGAGAGAGATGGGTTGCAAGCATATATGTACATACACATACATACACATACATACACGTATATACATATATAAGAAAGACCATTTTCGCCTCTGTCGCTTTCTCCCATATAAAATACTTCTTATTACGACAGCCTTAACAATTTTGCCGAATATTAAGACACATCGAATCGTTAGGACTAATGATTGGAACGGTACTATCCTATCAAAGGATGAGAATAATTTGTAAAGGAAAACGAAGGGAATGCCATAGGTGTTGGAACGTTAGCATGGAATTTCATACGGAAATAGCACGGGTTATATTCACGACTTTCAACGTTCTAAGTATGTATCTATGTATGTATGTATGTATGTATCTATGTTGACTACGTCTTTCGTGGCCTACAAGGTGGCTTTTTTTTCAATCCGTTCTCCGTTCGTAGGCGCTACTCGATCACGCGGCAGAAGAGAAATAGGAAAAAAATTGTCTAGCCCCCCCATGTGTATCTCCACTCGCAGCGGTGTCCCATGATATCCCAGCGTTTGATTTATGCTACGGATTTATGCTCTCGGTCTCTCGTACGCATGAAACGACAGTATAAAGGGACTGAGAGGAGACGCAGAAGCAAAGAAAGAGAGAGAGAGAGAGAGAGAGAGAGAAAGAGAGAGAATCAACGCTACCTACTCCACCATTGTCCAATGATTTACGTTCGTTCTATAATCGCGGCGCAAAGATTTCTGCCAAAGTTGTCTCTTCGTTCGCTGTCGGCTTCAAGAAAATAAATCCCAAGAAAAGAGAGAAGATCTCACGAGAAAAGGGTGCAGATGATCGAGAGAGGGTTAAACATTCTTCTTTCTACCAATTATCGTTTTAATCCTTGCGTGACCGAGTTTTAAGAAACCACCATCACGAGTATTCGTTTTAAATCGTTTCGAGCCACGAAAGGATAGCCGATGCTTTTATATACCTTTTAAAAGAACGTAGATAGTTATTACAGCCGCTATTAGTTTCTTTCTCTTTTCTTTTCACTTTTTCTTTTTTCTTTCTCTTCTCCGGACATTTTCGTCCGACGTACTTACTCGGATAATTCGTCATTTTAATCCTTTCTTCCTTTCCAATTCGGCGATGCAGATCGAACTAATAGCTATTTCACGGTGCAACGAACGACGTAGAAGGAAGAAAGAAAACACGGCTATTGTATGTGCGTGCGTAGGTAGGAGTGACTCGATCAATGAATCCAGTGAAAGGATGGAGGTAAGAGAGAGAAAGAGAGAGAAAGGGAGAGATAGAGAGAGAGAAAGAGACAGGAAGAGAGAGGAGGTAAAGCGACGTTCGCTAATTGGTGGTACTAATTAGCACAGAGGCGTCGTCTCGAAAGCACTCTCTCACCAGCCGCTTCTTCACGTGCAAAGCACTGTATGTCGGTATTATTACGAGGAGAAAAGCGAACGGCTGGCGATACGAGCGAAATTTCTATGTTAATAATACACCATGTAATTCAGGCGGGTTCGCGTTCCGCGTCACCTCGTCCCGCCTCGTCTCGTCTCGTACGTCTTGCATGACGTCGTTTCGCGCATTATCGTATAACCGCACATTCAAAAACCGTCCGCGGATAATTAGTCGGTCGCGTTGTTTTTCATCGACGTCATTTGCGATGAGAATTAAAGGTAGTGTTGTCAAAATCGTACAATTCTTAATCCGTACATATTTCATTGTTTGCTAGACGTTTTTGCGTCAGTTCGATTTTTAACAAAATTTTTCATCGTTCTAAGAGACGTATATTATTATTTTTTTCTTTTCTTTTTTTTTTCAATGAGAAAATCGGAAACGTAGAAAATCGGACGTTGGACGAACATCGTTTCTAACGTCAGCGGTACTCATTGAAATCCGTGTTCGCTAGACATTTGCATATTATAACGATATCTAGATGGTGGCACGTTAATGTCGTTGTCGTTGAACGTACACCATATATAGACACGCACACCTGCGTTCATGTTTGCCTGCGACTCTGGCATCCGGCGATTGTCCAGGTAGTGTCTCTCTTTCCATCTTTTTCTTTCCCCTCCTCTATCTTCCTCCCTCCCTCCCTCTCTCTCTCTCTCTCTCTCTCTCTCTCTTCCTCCCTCTTCCTTTTTCTTCAGTTATCCCTTTTTCCTTTATTCTTCTCTTTTCTCGTAGCAGTTTCGTACACGTATTAGTCGCTAAGATCGATTACTTTTATCGGAGTGATCTCTTTAATAAGTAACATTATCGATAATTTTCTTAAAGTAAATTATCGATATTTATCGATAATTATCGATAATTATTGATAATTTTATCATTAACAGCGTTTCCTTAAGCAAGACCGGAACGAAGGCCAATAGCATCCTTAGAAATCGAACAAGAACGATAATAAATCTCGCCTGGTTCTATCGATGCTACGAAAAATGTAGGCGCAATGGCGCGTTGTAAGGAGTATCCGCTGCACGTTCTATAGTATTTTACGGAGTACCGTTACCGTGTACGGTATAATTACGACGATAATATCGCGATAGTTCCATGGTGACACGGCCTGTAAAACTCGCTGCTCGACGGTACAACCGTGCATTACCGCTTGGCTAGGGCCTAGACCGATAAAGTCGCGGTGAAAATTTTCTGCATACCATAATTCACCGTTCTACGGCATACCAAGTTTGCGTATGTGATACCTACCGCCATTGTTGATTGTACGCGAAGAACGAAGTCTTTTAATTCGATAACTTCGATTATCGTAAGGGTTTTACTTTATCTCGAATATTTTCCCAAAGGAATCTTCAACTTTTTCAACGAATCGTTAGTAACCATCCATGGCGTTTTTACATAAATATGTATATATATATATATATATATATATCGTTTAAATCGTATACGTTATCGAAAATGTATGCGAGATATTTTTCTTTCTAATGATTTACGTGGATCCTGTAGATCGTCTTTCTAAGCCGAATATCTCGTTTTCTCCGTTTATAGTTTCTTACATGGTATCGTCTCGTTCGTACGAGCACGACAATTTTCTAGCGTCATTCTTATCATCGGTTTATAAGTAAAAATGCACGGATGTTGAGATAGAAGACCCTTCGAGTCGAAACTCTTCCGAAAATGACGCGATCCCAGCGGGTGACCAACGTTCCCCGTGATTTCGAAAGAGTCCAAAACCAAAACTTCTTCGTCAATGGTAGTAGGGTCGGTTAACCGAAAGAACCCCTCGTCTCGTTCTCTCTCTCTCTCGTTCTCTCTCTCTCTCTCTCTCTCTCTCTCTCTCTCTCTCTCTCTCTCTCTCTCTCTCTCTCTCTCTTTCTCAGCAGGCGTGCTGAGGCCGGTAACAAAAGTCGAAATTGCGTGGCATTAGTCAAACATCACCACGCCGTAAAAACCAAAGCTATACCTTTCTCTCTTCTTATTTCATTTTTCTTTTTTCGATTCTATTAGACCGGTGTTCCTCCTGCAAGAGATCGTCTAGGTTCCCGATCGACGAGCTACCTTTCTTTGAAAACGATCCAGAACCTGGCCACCTGGTGCCAGCGAGAATTCTCGAATGAAGCCATCAATAATTCAGGATTGGCAATTGCCTATGGTCGATTGGTTAGGCGCATACATATGTATCTGTATGCTCGTATCTATTTTTTTCTTTTCTTTTTTTTTTCTTCTTATAGCATCTGCTAACACAAACAGGAAAGATTTTTCTTTCGAGATATTCTACGGTATAGAAATAATTCGATATTCCACGATTATCTTATAAAATATCAATATTGTATTTTATTGAACGTAGATAAACTCTGCTACACGTAAGTTATCATTGGCGATAGCCGACCAATTTGTGTCTTGTATTGTAGGTGCGCGTTGCAAGCTTACATACCTATAATTAGCGTGTGTCGAGGCATGGGCTGGAATATCATTAGCTTGTCTATAGATCGGCATGGATTAGAATAAATACGTTGGGTCTTTGGGCCACATAGGAACGGTACAATCGACTCTAATCGTCGCACGTCTCGAGCTTGCTTTTAAACGCTCGATCGTTCGTATCGACGATAATCTTTTTTTTCTCTTTTTTCTTTTTCTTTTCTTTTCCTTTTTTTTTTTATTTTAAATTATTCTTGGACGATCTCTTCCAATTTTAGAAACGTAAAGAAATCAAAACTACGCGTTGAGAATAACAGTATTAACTTGATGTATATTAAGTAATCGTATTAAGTCATAATATTAAGACCAACGAATCGATTAAACAGATATGAAGAGACAAGAAGTTAATAGGAAACTATTACTGAGCAAAAAGAAAACGCTACTACCATTACGAAGCATTCTGGATTAGAATAAGTACCCGATGTCCTTAATCCCTAAGGAGTGGTTCCAGATGTCGAGTATGTGTATTAAGCTCTTCTGGTGACCAGAATATGAATCTAACGTGTGCGTTGGCGGAAATCTTTCAAATTATAAATTATTCCGGGCACGTGGTAGGGCATCGTATGAAAAATTTTTTATTGACATAATAATAGAAGGTTGAGGTTTCATTTTTATTAAAATATTCGCGCTTTAACAGTATCATTAATTATATCGTATTTTCTTATTCTCTTGTAACAATTTAGGATATTCTAAAAAAAAAAAAAAATCATTATTATCTCGTAAATCGATGCAACGATTTGATGCATACCAAGGAGATAAAAAAAAAACAAGTAGATTAAATTACACGTTTAGTGTCTCTCCGTTAAATTTATCGATTGACGTTAATTTGCCTATCGATCCCTTATACGGACCCGTTTACGACATATTACTCATGCCATCGATAAGGTTGATCGAGACTTAATCGACCAACGCGTACGATCGGTACCTTCTCGAATATGAATCGAGTTATTAGAAATAAAAAGAAGAAAAAGATAGAACCCTTATAGTTAGTTTAGATCGTGTAGGTATATTTTATGTTGAAATCCAAGCACGTCGCTATGTATTTACGTTGCATTACCATAACTGTCAGGCGTTCGTCGCATTATATTCGGCCGATGCGCCCGGTTTTCCCTACTTGGCGACTTCCGGTGTCGGCGACGAAGCAAACATTTCCAACAGATAGGTTCGACGACTCGGTGCTGATCGGTAAATTTAATTCGTCTCGATCGTGACCCTCGATAAGCGTATTATCCCTGACAAAAGAGAAAGCTGAAAGTCGTTTCGACTTCGACCTCGAGGAACGTTGTTTCGTTAATTACAATGGGATGTTACATTTCAAAGAAATTTCTTTTCTTTCTGTTTTTTTTTTTTTTTTTTTTTTTTTTTTTTTTTTTTTTTCTTTTAGATAAAGTATCATACGAATTTGATACGGTTCATTAACATAAACACGTAGTTATCTTCATCGTAACTGTTCAAACAAAATTGTTACACTCGCATAATTTATATTTACATCATACTTTCATCGCCATTCTATTCATATTACTTGCGTTATCTATCATGATTCTATGAAAACGATCTATTCATGAATTCTTTTGTTTTTATTTAATATTACACCGACTCTCACTCTTTTTATTTACAAGAACATCACCGTAAACGTTAACGTCGACGACCGAATAAGTAAAAGATCGAAGTTAAAATTAGACATACTTTCTGCTCAATATCCTTAAGACGCGAAGTATCTTTGAGTAGTATATTCCAGACGATGGACGTCCAATTTCCATATTTCGGTATCCCCTAGAAAAGGTTTTAAATTACGAGTATTCGAAAGAACGAGTCGCCAGTACGCATTCGCCGCAAGCATAGGCAGTATAGTAAATAATAATCAGTATCGGATACGCTTACTTCCACGGCAGGAAAGTACGTACGGTCAGAATGCTTAGGATACGCCATAACTGTCGAGTTACAGAAAATTTACATTATCGTAACGCATTCGCGTGAAGATAGCGCGATACTCTATGGGAGAGAAAGTCCTATATAAAAAATAAAAGAAAAAAGAAAAAACAAAAATAAAAAAAGAAAGGAAAAGAAACGCATATCGGAGAAGGTGGGACAAGTGTCTCCTCGTGGATACCAAGATCCTTCTTTATATCTCGAATGAGATTCATGCCTTGGCAGTAGGTATTATTAATAATCTTTCTTATCCAATGCTGTAACGCCTTGCAAACGTGTTCTCTTAACTTCTACCTAGCTGTTATCTAAAATATATTCGTATGCTTTCCCAACGAGATAATTTTTCGTTGAAAATAATATCCAATGATAACGGTAAACTAGATATTTGATTCTTTTACATACAACATTATTTTTATATATATATATATATATATATATATATATATATATTTATTTATTTATATGAAAAGGTAGGAAAAGAAGATAAATACAAGCAACGTGTGAAACATAAAGCGTACTTACGTAATCACTGAATATTACACTTTATTTATCTTCATTAATCATCGCTTTAATATCTACGCGATACGCGACCTTAATGCGAAAGTATTGCATTAAATTCAATTAGTTTTATATTTTACGTATCTCCAATTTGTTTATACGTTTGTTTTAGTATAAAAATCTTGTTGAAGAAGTATTTTACTTTTTTGAATTCTATTAAATCCATGCCTCTACCGAAATTACCGCATAAACGTACCAGTGGCCGAACGCGAGGCGACGTATCGTCGACGCGAATTAGACTCTCTCTCTCTCTTTCTCACACACACACACACACACTCTTTCTGTCTTTTTCTCCCTCTCTTTCTCTTTGATGGTAATCCGGTTAACAGGCGAAGCGCAGAGTACTCGCGTGTTTTATCCTAATGAGATCAAGAGCGGTCGCGACCGATACGAGGCTCCTGGGAATCGGCGAGAATGAGTAAAGAGAGATGAAACGAGGGTGGAGCTGCCAATGGCGATGACTACGTAGAAGGGGGTCGTCAACCTCGCGAGAAACGCGTGCCTTTTGGTGGGCACAAGGCTCGCGACAAGGTTTCTGAATACGTCGACGAACGTACCGTGGTACGGCGATACGTTAATTTAATTAACGGCAAATGGACTGCGACGTAGGTGTCACAGGACAACGGCGAAGGACACACTTCCGTCTCGATACACGTCAAAAGAAAGAGGTACAATCGAGAAGAAATAACGAAGGATCTTGGTAATCGAAATTAGTATTAGCATGTTTACTTGACTTGCTTGACTTTTTAATTGTATTTACTCACCTACATTGGTGATGCATAAAGAATTTATATCATATCCATTTGATTTTTAATTAGTTGTTGCGTTTGATATGAACAAGAACTGGATTCTAGCAGCTATCGTACGTGCATCGTTCGATATCGTAGAAATGTATTTTCTTCTTTTTATAAAGGACGGAACGTTTAATCTACGTTTCGTAAGTAACACAGATGGCGAGTACTTACTTGTCACAATTTCCGTTTACTACGGTCGTTAATTCAATCATCGTATTTTATTATACAGAATCGATATATATATGTGTATGTGTGTGTGTGTGTGTGTGTGTGTATGCTCTACTTTTAATGACAATCTTCTTCAAAAACGATAAAGTTTAAAATATTTTCAGAATGGAAGGCAAAAAGAATTTGATCGGAGCATTTATTTTTGGACACAAGGCTGTTCGAAAGAAATAAAAAATGTTTTACAACCATGGTCGAGGGCGTTTCGCGTATCCTCGCGCGTGTATACGTATGCATCCTAGTGTGTTGCGTATAATAAAAGGGCTGCATCCGCTGTAGACGCATCGACTGGACAATAGGTTTCCTTGGTAGACGAAATTAGTGTTATTATTGGACCAAATGTCCAGGCCACGCCGTGGGAAGAAACGTTTCTCGGCAGCTTCCACTTCCTTCGAATTTACTTCTTCTTTCATTCTTTCCTTCTTCTCCATCCCCCTCCCCCCTTTTTTCTATTTCTATTATCTTCTTTAAATTTCTCTCGAATTTTTGCAATCTTTCGTCTAAATAAATATGAAATAATAAGTAAAAATCTATTATAATTATTATAACAAATTCGTTAGATTAAACAAACCTCAAATAGAAAGAATATGAAGTTTCAACAGGAAGTAGGCGTTCGATGGAATTCAGCCAAGGTAGAAGGAAGTTGCTCGTTACGGTTATATCCTTATGGTAGCAGAACCGAATGTTCCCTCTAAATTTCTTTCCCCGCTATCGGTAAAAACCGATTATTACGATCGCCTCGTTTTCTAGAATCCTCAAATCGTTACTTTTACGAGCTAAGAATTCCACCTTCCCAAAAGAACTGACTACCATTATGTCGAACTTTTTCTCGTTTAACTTTTCGAGCATATAAGGTGCCAAATCTTAAATCAACGATCGCGTACCAAGTGACCTTCTTCTTCGTGGTAACGACTTTGCGTTTTGGCAAAATACCATAGCAAGGAAAGATAGCTCGCATTATCGCAAATCAAAATTGCATCGATCATTTCGTATTTTTCTTTTTCCCTAATTTTACATTTTCCCGTTAAATAATTTTCTCCAAATAAATCTTTTTTTGAAACGTATTCGGATCGTTTGGGAGCCATCTTCGAAAGACGAAAACTTTGGAACAGGATCGATTCGATTTCGTTTAAGAACGTGCATGTTTCTACTCGTTTCTTCCAGTAGCGTGTTACTAGCGCGGTGATTATCTCGATCTTCGTGCAACGTTCCGGTTTTGTCAGCGTTACGACGTGGGCCTTTGTTAGATCCGCGGAGCGAAGGTACGTTCTCTTCGAGATCTTTACCAACCCATACACGTATCCGCTAATCTCCACGAATCATCTAAATGCCCGCTCCGATCCGTTCCCTCTCGTGCGAGAACGTTTCATCATCGAAAATTTCTTAACGGCCTAGTGCTACGATCTCGTACATAGACGTTACCTATAGACGAGCACATCTTCCTTCTCTTTCTTTCTCTTTGCCAACTCGTAAATCTCCAAAATGATTGATCACGTCACTCGTTCTTTCCTATTTCTTACGACGTCGAGCTTCTTCAAAACGATCCAGGTCGATTCTCTTAATAATTAAAACGATCTCGTGATTGAACATTACTCCTTCCATACTATCGTAAAGATATTGCAAACGTTTAGGTAAATAATTTATATTATGAAAAACTTTTGAACTTTTGTTAAATTAATCATTCGAGTTGGAACGACGATTAAATGTATAAATATTATCGGATGATAGTAAATATAAGTATTAATTAAATATAATTATATATATATATAAGTATAAATATCGTAATGATCTAAAAATCATTCTGGTTAAGAGCAGGATCGATCAAAGTAGTTTTAATCGATCGTTATCGTTTATATTGACAAGATACACGTTCTCGCAAGAACGAAATATTTTTGATACGTTGTTTTAAAAACGAGCAACAAATATACTTCTCCTTTTGGAATGAATAGCGACAAGAAGAAGAGTCGATCGTTCTCGATTCTTTATGAAAGAACCTATCGCTCGATATCGACACGTCCGATCGATGGAACGATCACGGTAGGTGCGTCCGCACATTTTCTCCGTGCGGCGAACGGAGACACGCGTTCGCGCACACGCGCATACCTACGAGGCACGCGCGTTACATCGATGAATCTATTTCCAGTAGCACGTTGCGTAGCGCTTTACGTCTTGCATACGCACATAGTACAACTTTGCTTATACGTAGTTACCTATATACATTGTTCTCCTCACAGGAAATATCGTGTTTTCTATGCGTAAAAATGTCCGATATAAAATATTATACAAGATAAAATGATTATTCCATTTAATAATTTATTACGATTGATTAATATCTTGTATGAAAAAAATCGTAATAAAACCTATACAAAGTATTCCCCATATCTTTCTCATAAAATTAAAAGAAAAATCGTAGAAAATAGTTTGAACGTTATAAAATTGCAAAATTATAATACGTAATGTTATCGATGCCCAGTTCGATTTTAAATTAGTCCTTGTATGATTTAAAGTTTTATATGCGAATAGCTTTGTCCAATGGGAGACAATTTCATATATTCATGCGTACGTACGTACGTATACAATATATGTGTATGTATATATATATATACACACACACACATATATAGTATATATCTACATTTATGTAGAGATACAAGCATACACGCACCATGGACGTTCTCTGCGTACAGAAGAGCGAGCGGTACGCGTAGCGCGGACTTTGCGAGGCCATATCTCTCGTATCGCAATGTGACGGGTGTGTCGGCAGTATATCAGTCTAGCCCCACCAGGAGTCACTGCTGACAACGAGATATTAACACGATGCACGAGAAGCAACGTGCTCGCGCACACGCACGTACGGCTCGCCCATCGCGTTTCTCTCTTCGATTCTCTTCTTTGCTCGTATGCCTCTATAAGACGAGAAAACGTCGTTCCATGTGTCGTTCGAAAGACGAGCAAGAGAGCAAAGATTTGCTAACTTCACTCTTGTATTACGTGCAAATTGTTTCTTTTTTTTTTTCTTCACGTGGTCCTTCCTCTCTTTTTTTTTTTTTTCATACAGGATGGAGCATTCTTCTTTGACGCGGTATTTTTGAATTATTCAAGAACATATATGAAAAGTCTAAAAAGTTTATACGAAAATGATCGTTCACGTGATGTTTCTTCTTTATTTCTTTATCTTTTCATCTTCTTTTTTTTTTTTTTTTTTGGATAAATATTTTATTTCTAATGCTCTACCCTACGTATATGTAATAGTATATTTCGCTTAAAGAGAAAAAAATAAACTAGTCGTAATGTTTATTTTTTAATAATTTTTAAATAAAGAACGAGTTGGTGTTATTCTCATTCGATTAATATCTCGTAAAAGGTACTAAAAAAGCACTCATTTTTTAGTCCTCATAAATGAGTATATAAATTATAAAGATAACCGGTGATTAGTGTCACCTCATTATCGTTAAACGCGATTAGACGTTTTCGCCTTGTTGTTGTTGTTTTTTCTTTCTCTGGTTTTTTTTCTTTCTCTGGTTTTTTTTTCTTGTTTTTTTTTTTCTTGCTCTACATGTTTCCGGTTGTGTATCTTTAACGCGACAAACGCAAACTGTAATCCTTCGAGGATGACGCCCACATTTTTTTTCCTCCGTGCTCACCACGATACGCAGGCTCGCCGTGACGTAAAAGATTATTAGCGTTATTCGCGATTGACGACGAATCGAGTGCAAAAATTTTTTCCATTTTTTTTGAAACGACACGCCTCTTTCTTGTCGTCTCATTACTCGTTTGCAACGTAAAACCGCAAGCTACCGTATTGAATCGATGCTCGTTATCGGAAAATAGTTGGATGGGAAGGTGAAAAAAAACGAATCGTTGGAAAAATTGAAATTCGTGAAAGAAGTAAGCAAGGATCGATCTGTAACTTTCATAATATACGTAATGTTGGTGATGGAACGAAAAATAATACGTAGAGGTAAGGGGTAAATCACGATAAATATAATACGCATAGATACTTTTAGCGAAGTACGCAGGAAAAAGTGGTGGGACGCGCGTTCCGGGTTTACGAGCACGTCGAGTTCGCTGAGTAAGCACGAACGATGGACGAACACGGATAGATTGACGGATAAGTAAATGACTATATTGGTGAGGCGTATTGTACCTCGATCATAGCAATTTGCTGAAATGCCATAGAGAGTAACAATGCGGCGAGCGACGTCGACGTCGACGACGATGACGACGACGTAGACGACGTAGACAATGTGGACGACGTAGACGACGTAGACGACAAAGTTGGAAAGCAGAATGAAGAGAGAGAGAAAGAAAGAGAGAGAGAGAGAGAAAGAGAAAGAAAGAACGAGAGAAAGAAGGAGAAAGCCGCGAGCGATTTCGTTGCGTGATGTACGCCCGTAAAAAGGTACCCGACAGCGATTAAGCAGCACGCCAGTGCATGCTTTTATCTTCTTATTAACGATCCGATCGCGGATTAATCGTACAACGTGCGATAGCGTTTAACGGACGAAAGTTTGTTGCAAGCGTATGACTGCGACATTTTCGTACCTTAGCGCAGGTTGTACACTTATTTTGGTCGATCCTTCAACGTTCCCCCTTAACCCTATAATTTGGATTCTTGTTTTTCTTTTTCCCTTCTTTTCTTGTACTTTTTATCGATTTTATCGTACCGATCCATCGTCAAACGAAAAGAAAGAACCCTTCGAAAGCAAAGGCTATTCGAGAAGAGAACTTCTCCTTGATGAGTCGATAAAAACAGACAAATTAGATGGAAAGGATCAACTTCGTCCCTTTTGGTCAGGAAGAGAAGAGATCAGGGAGTAGCTTTATCAGGCTTCGTCTAGTTTTTATCCGTGTCTTACGGACTTCCACAGCGCGGACTTACTTTTCTACGTGGAAAAATACGCGAACGAATTTTTTTTTGCCCTACGAAGAAACCATCAACTGTCCGTGGGGCTATTAAGAAATCGAAACAGATTGGTAGACTCTGCGTGACTGTGTTGGTCAATGAGAGGGAGAAAAAGAGAGAAGGAGAGAGATAGGGATAGAGAGAGAGAGAGAGAGAGAGAGAAAGAGAGACATTTTTTCTTCATTTTTTCTTTTAAGGTAGATACGCGTAGACTCGAACGGGTTGATCGCTGATAGAATTTCTTGCTACTCGCAGATCTCGCGATGCAGGGAACTGCGAGTTTAATGGTTTCTACTATTACGGAAAGTTTCATAATCGCGATAGATCGGATTATGAAATTGAAATGGAAGTAGGTAGAGATAGGTACGTACGTACCTACTTACATACATATATACATACATACATATATACATATGTACGTAGGTAGATACGTGCGGCGTCCATATCGATTACGAGGCCACTCGAAAATAATCGTCGTATACATAGAAATATCAAAGGCTTAGCTTTTTTTAAACGTTTTTACTATATAAAAAGTCTTGCTAACTTCGTCGAAGGGAAAGGACGCGCGTAAAGCGGCCAAGACTTTTTTGCACGATTTATTTCCAACCTCTGACATTTTTCCAATCGGTGATTTAAACACAGTCAGTAGGTATGAACTCCATTTCGAACGTCCGATTCGAAAGTAATCGGCGTTCTATCTCTCTCGCGGCTCTTGCGTTCCTGTAAATACCGACCTTGATTCACCAGGCTGCAAACTTGAAGGCTATCGTCGTCGTTGTTGCCTCCGTCGCCGTCGCCGTCGCCGTCACCGTCGCCGTCGTCGTCGCCACCGCCGTCGCCACCGACACTGCCGCCTCCGAAGGGGAGATAAGGGTACGTTCACATCGTCGCTCGTAGAAAGAGACACACGCGCGACCCTTGATATCGATCGTCTGGCCATGACGAGTAGCTTTGGTCAACAACGCGCCAGCAATATCTTTTTATCATTGCTCAACTCCGAAGAGATTTTCCATTTGTATCTTTAGAAAAAGAGAAAGAGTGAGAAAGAGAGGGAGAGAGAGAGAGAGAGAGAGGGAGGGAGACAGACAGAAAGGGAGATCGTTCGTATCTCATAGAATTCTTTGAAAAATATATCTACCTGTGCCAGATGATAGTTATTACGAATAAGCAAGAGTATAGAAATATTGTTATTTCCTCGGCAATAGGAAAGAATTCAGATCGATATTTTTCAGGAATTATAACCGTAAAACTAGATCGATCGATTTTGACGCATGATCTTTCGAGTTGGACGCGCATGAAATAGCTGCGGTCCGGAATCAGTCGATACGAGCTTGCCGATCGATCATGGCTTCATTTTTGCGGTCTCTCTTCGCGCGTCGATCGGTAGTCGGCGATCCACGGCGAAACCGCACGCAATCTCCATCTGTTTCTTCCTCTTTCTTTCTTTCTTTCTTTCTTTCTTTCTTTCTTTCTTTCTTTCTTTCTTTCTTTCTTTCTTTCATTCTTTCATTCTATCTTTCGTACATCCTCGATCTTTCGATGCGATACGCGAGGAAGGAACAGCGTTGGTAGAAAGGAATGAAGAGGAGGAGGAAAAGGAGGTGCTGGAGGTCTCGCACGCACGATGATTCAAGAAAGCCAGAGAGAGAAAGAGAGAGAGAGAGGAGATAGGGAGAAGAGGGAGCCAAGGAGCGGCCTGTTACGCGGCGGACCTGCAAACCGGCATTACGTGCCGATGATTCTGTGTGAATTCGTTCGATCGATACCTTTTTCTTTTATTCGTTATTACGTAAGAAATTGCAACGGGTTAAGATAGTTACAAGCAGGGAAAAACGAGGTTGGCTCCATCTCCTTTGATGATGCAGACAGAAAGGAGAAAGATGAAAGTGGAATCGTTTCGAAGGAATAAATCAAAATTGAGTTATGGCTGATGGTACGTCGATAGGATGTATTCCTTCGTGATGGACCGAGGATAATGCCAAGGAAAGAGGAACCATCCTGATATTTCCCAGTGCAAATTGCTTACTATAGTAAGATGAATTTATTCATTCTTTGTCTTAGGGTATTGTCCTGTAGCAGGATTTTCTACAGAAAAAAAAAAAAAAGAGAGAGGAAAAAGGAAGAAAGAGGTGAAGCAAAAGATAATTGTAATCGTAACTAGTTCGAATACGATTGCTACAGTTCGTAGGAGAAAGAGAAAGAGCTAGATGGGTTAAATTATAGTAGACCTCCGAAGACAAGTTAAGTGCCGATTTATATAGCCATCGACGAAGCGAAGACGTCGATCTTTCGATTTACGTTAGTCAATTTCAATCAGTATTATACGCGCGTTCGGCCGATCAGAATTACGTTCGTCCGTCCAACCCTTCTCTTTCTCTCTCTATATCTTCTTCTTTCTTTTTTTGTATCGAACCCGTGAAATCCTATATAGATGGAGAGGTGCAAAAGAGACCGCACGACTTTTTCCGCGAAGAAGCGGTTATCGGGTATAGTCGTAGGAAAGGGGGAAAGGGGGAGGGGGGAAAGAAAGATAGAAGAATGGGGAGGACGGATGGAGGAAGCTGGTTCGCACGTTTGAAAAGGAGCAAAAATATGCGGCAATGCGACAGGCGACAGGCGACTGGTCGGAGAGTCAAGAGTGGCAGCAGGAAATCGACGATACGTAAGAAACCGGTACCAAAAGAACGAGAAAAGAGAAAGAGAGAAAGAGAGAGAGAAACGGACTATTCGTTCTGGGACCGACAAACGGAAGCTGCACGAATACGTGGAAAATGTTGACGATCGTAATCGCGAGTCTAGCCCGACAATTATCGTTTGTTTAAACTCGTTTAACTAGATTCTCTTTCTATCTTTCTCTCTTTCTATCTTTCTATCATTCTCTCTTTCCTTTCTCGATGCATACACGCGGGAGAAGTGAAGCCTATGATCTTTTTCCCCTTCCTCACCCTTACTCTTTCCACCCTTTTTCTCTTTTCTCGAATAAAACGGCAGGCCGACATTTTGGGCCATAAATCAAACGGTCCCAAGGCATTGGGCAAGGCGGGAACTAATCGAACCTCTCCCTTTTCTCTCCCTTCCCCTTTCCCGCCTACCCCTTTCCTCCTACAAAACTCAGAAACGTCATTACCTTTAGCTCCGAGCACGGACAACGTTCGATATTCCATTCGGTTTCGTTTCATTGAGATTTTCTTGTATCAATTATTTAAAATCTTAAGTAGTACCCATAAATCGACGGAATCAGGATAAACGTTATTACATTCGACGAGTGAATATTTCTCGTTATATCTAGTTCTACTTTCGAAGCAGGCTCGTGAGTCTCGAAACTATACGATAATAATCGAGTTCGAGTTCGAGTTTGCGATTGCCGACGAAGAAACTGTGAAATTGTACGAAAGTAATTTTACTTTCCATACCCGAGATTAATATCTGTATCCCCGATTAACTCGTTTTCTTTGATAAAAATATCTCTTTCTCTTTGACCGTAATCTTTTGCTCTTTGAACGATATGAAAAAAAGTGGCAATAAATTCTTTACATTTTCGTCCTAGGTAAAAGGTAGTTTTATTAAGCGACGAAGACGCGTTTTGATTATACGAAATGATAAAAAGCTGATGTATTTTGAAAAGTTGAGGAAGAAACCTCTCTCTCTCTCTCTCTCTCTCTCTCTCTCTCTCTCTCTCTCTCTCTCTGTCGTCCGTTGAGAATACGAAGTGGCTCGGTGGCCTTCGCGCTTGGTCGACGACGCGGCCTCCCCGACAACGTTATCGCACTGCACGGCACGGCCCTCGTAGGAGGAAGGGATAGTCGTTTCGTGCAATCGGTCACTGCCACCTTCTCGCGCCTTTCTCGCGATGACTCTGCGATAGCCGACGTCTCTTTCTCCAAGTCCGAATCTCTTTATATCCTGATCACTTTCATTTAGAAAATCACTTCATTATGACATTCTCTAGTAGAAAACGATCGAATGTAATATTAACAATTACATACGAGTTATTGCATCGAATGTAAACATAAAAACAACTATGAAACAACGAAAAATTTTTTATTTGCACGATATCTATCGCTATGATTATCTCTTTAAACTCGACGATACCGATGATCGGTTAGGATAAAGAGAAATGACGAGGAAACAAAAATGTCGTAAAAAACGTAATATAAACTTTGCGAAGAAATAAGTATAAAAGAACATTCGAGATATAGGCTCGATGTGGTATCTCGGTTTAACTCGGTCCGTTGCCATCTCTAAATAAAATATTAACGCGTTTCAACGTAGGACGTTCGTTTGCGATCGTTTTGCGAACGAATAGACGCCCTTGGATCGAGCGAATCACCCGGTGATTCTCGGCTGGTGGGCGGTCACGTGCAACGAACATATACTCGTTTATCTGTTTACGCGTTATCATCATCGCGCCCGTTATGTTCCTCCTATCGTCCACAGGGAAAGAGAGACCGGGAATGAGCATTCGACGACATATTCCCATATACAGATTTTTTTCCAAATATACTTTAAGAATTCGAAGAGAACGCAGAGAACTAATATCCATTTTACTCCATTCTCGATCTATGTATAATATATCGAGTTCCTGCGTTTAGAGCTTGATACCATGGAGAATGATAATCCGCAATGGATGCGCGAGAAATCGCATGATATTTCGAAGTCTCGAAAGCGGCACTCAAAATATTTACTTTACTACACGTATCCTACTCTGAGATACGAATGAAAGAGAGAAAAAGAGAGGAAGGGGGGAGAGAGAGAGAGAGAGAGAGAGAAAGAGAGAAAGAGAGAGGGAAAAAGGTAGAGCTCGACCGATCGCCATAAGTCCTGCCATAGGATTACGTGCACGCTCTGGCGGTGGATATTACGACTGATTGTGAACACAATGGTAGTAATGTCTTATGATTTAGTGGTGGGTGCGGCTAGACGCTCGAGATTTCCGTTGGTGAATATCGAGTTCTTCCTATTCGAAGTCGTTTCTCAAGCGTGCTGTTCGGATCATCGGAAAGAAGATGCTCGCTATAATAAATACAAGAGAAAAAGAAAAGAAATAATAAAAAAAAAAAAAAAAAAAAAAAAAAAAAAAAAAAAAAAAAAAAAACAAGATAAGATACCATCCGACGAAAATTGTTTTTCTAGTTATCGAGATCTCTTTTGGATGGATCGATTTTTTTGAAATATCGCGTTAAGCAATTTTTTGTATATTTTCTTCAACGTTATGTCATCGAGCCAGATATCACGTGATAACGAATTGAAAGCAAGAATATAAAAAGAATAGAAAAAGAAGAAGAAGAAGATAAGTATATAAGTATAAAGAAAAAAATGGAGAGAAGATAGATGGTTCTTTCGATGAATAGCAGCCCATCCGGACGTACAATGAAGGTGCAATGAACGTCCATTGGGAGACCGTGTTGCGCGTGCGTAGGCTTATCGGAATCTCATTTTGTCAGCTCCTCGCTTTCGCTCTTGTTAGTCCGAAGTGCACCAGGTGCTCCCGTTGTAGCGCGTGGGCGTGAATTTTGGGTAGCAGTCGAGTCGTCCTGGTACGGCCACCAAACCGCGACGTAAATAACTTTCGATAAGCTCGGCTGGTACAGGCTTCCGTTAGTAGGCTGTCCTGTGTTTTACATAAAGATTGCCATTAGCGACTTATCTCGTATCCGTTGTGACAAATCTTTCCTTGGCGTCTTATTTTTCTCGCAATTTCTTTTCTTCTTTCTCTTTTTCCTTTTCCTTCTGTTTTCTTTTTTTTCATGTTTACCAATTAGGAAGGTATTAATGAATATTACACACGCGATTATATTATGAGATATGGTAGTTATAGACAATAGGACAAGGATCAGGATATTTATATAAGTATCTATCTACATATTGTACATATGTGTTGAATAAGATATAAGGTGACGGTCAAACGTTTCTCTGGTGAACGTTAAAACGTAAGTTCAAGGTTGGCGAAACTGATATTTAAGGGGAAGAGAGAAGAAAAGGGTTGGGAAGGATAAAAGTAATAAACCTCCAAAGGTCAGTTTAGTCACGATTGATTACTTTTAAATGGCCGATGTTAACATTTTCTCCGAGAGCATTTTCTTTATTGTTCAGGACAAAAAGAATTTTCGATCGATTCTCGAAGGACATTGGCTAAATGTCAATCCTGGATGATTTTCCTTTTATCCGATCGTTCTTATAGAAGCCATGACGTCGTGTGGCGTCAAGCACGATATTAACAATTAACAGACACGTATACACGTGTGCTTGTGTTGAATACGCCGCTCGACAGAAAAACGAGAAAGTTTAGCTCTTGTACATCGTTGCCGCTTGGTTTTGTGCTAATTGAGCGCACTATGGAAAATAGGGAGGTTAAGTAGTCGACTGACCTCTGATGTCATCGACTCGTCGAGAGCACGGATGTTCAGCTACATCTGCGAGCATATTTGTACATATATACGTAGATATATATATACACATACGCAGAGACATACACACACATACACATATGTCTACGTACGTACACGTACAACAGGATTAGGCGAATAACGCCTTAAGGAAGTTTCCGAGCTTGGAAAATTCGTAGACAGAGAGCTTTGGCCAATACGAGGAAGAGAAGCCCTTTGTGTTTCCCGTCAACATAACGTCGCTTATGCATAGCGTGTCCGATGCACTTTGACGAAAATAGAAAACGAGCTGAGTAATTCATCATCCCGACAGCGGGTTCTTCGTATTCGCTCGTTCGAGGTGAGCTGCTCGAGCTGGCCGAGTTAAAGCCAAGCTTCGACGAAAAAGAAGAAAGAAAAAAAGGATGAAAGAAGCTTGGGCAAAAAAAAAGTTCCGTAGCTTGATCACTGGCGCCTCGTCTCTAGAACATCACGTGACTCGATAAGAATATTTGTACCATAGGATCGCCGTTGATCCTGTCATATGATTAATTATGATTACAGGGTAGAAAAGAACTTGCTTTAGACTAAGATAGATAAAGAGAAAGAGAGATAGAGAGAGAGAGAGAGAGAGAGAGAGAGAGAGAGAGAGAGAGATGCTGAAACTTTGGCCGTATCCTTACAAAGCTTCTCCAAAGTTCGCAGAAACGATGGACCAACCGAAGTCCTCGTGATAAGTTCGAGCTTCGTCCTAACGGACCAACCCTCATCCTTCTTCGTTCGCATCCGCTTTTCTCTCCCATCATCATCTCCTCTCCTTCTCCAGAACCGGACACGCGGTTACTACCATCGACCATCATTCATCACCCAGGACTTTTTGGTACGACCAACAAGTTCCGAGAATGCTGTCGCAATTATATTAAACATAAATCAGTTATAACGAGCGTAGGTTAATCAGTTATAACCACAATGTGGAATATACTTTTCGCTTGTAAGCACCCCTATTTTCAACCCCTTATCTTCTCTATTACTTATTTTCTCTATATCCATGAATATTTATATTTTTCTAGGTTTAGAACGTATTATCGCTTGTCCACCGAGATAACCAATTGAAATGACGACATGTGTATGTATGTATGTAAGTAAGTAAGTACGTACATATAAAGAAAAGAGAAGAGAAGAGAAGAGAAAGACAGGAAGACTTAGTATTCCGTGAGTCTATCGCGTGTCCTAGTAAGGCCGTTGCGATTAGTATACGGACGATAAAGGGGTGTTAGTAGAGAGAAAGCTCCTTATTAGGAGATACTCGTAAGAGATGCGGCTGTACCACTCGTTCGCTTCTTTCTCCCTCCCTCTCTCTCTTTTTCTCTCTACCCTTCTTCCTTGCTTCCATCTCTTTTTCTTCGTCTCGTGAGCGCTAAAGTCGAATGAAAATGTATGAGAGCGATATCTACTGAGAGGAGAACCGAAGGAAAGAGAAGAACGTATGAGATACGATCCTCTACTCTTTCTCCCGATGCATCCTATCGTATCGCTAGTGTGTTGCAACTACAACGTGTATCGAGTGAGAACGAAATGAAAGAGAAAGAGAAAGACAGAGAGACACACAGAGAGAGAGAGAGAGAGAGGGAGGGGGGAGATATATATATATATATATATAGAGAGAGAGAGAGAGAGGAGAAAAAAAATTAATGGAAATAAAAAAAATACTGAGAGAGTGAGAGGTTCTCTCGTCTTTTTTATCTTTACAAGTACATGACTATAAAATAAAATCTATTTCGTAGATTAGAGTATAAATCGGATGCGTTTGATCGTAAGAGAAGTCCCTGGGTTGGAATTCAAACGTTTGATATTTATTCGTCGTATTTCGTAGGCTCATTAAATTTCCTCTAATGACTCTATCGGTACCGACGTTTTAATGAACAGAGATCGGGATAATCGAGATAGAAATTTATGCGTACATCTTCGGTAGTGAAGATCGGTATCGGTCAACGGCTCACGGCGTGTTAGAAATCTCGCGGAGAAGAAGATGCGGTTTGCACCTTTCTCTAATCGACTATTAATGGTTATTCGATTTATCCACTTACCAAAGGTTATTCACCGCTTTTCCTTCAAATATTTGCGACACCGTCTGGCTCATTAAGAGAAGCTCGGCTTTCGCACGACACGTTTGTGATTACACGACGCGATTACTTGCCACGAAACGGTCGCTTCTTTCTATTACCATTGAAGAGTTTAATTATAGCGAGTAGATATCTGCTTATGGTACTCTGGCGTCTTCTATATACGCATACTCGTTTTCTTTCGTTCTTTTTCTCTTTTCTTCGCGATTCATACACGATGCCTCTTGCGGTCCCACGGTTACTCTACTCAGGGTATATTTGGTTTCATACGAAGAATTTCAAAGGGAAAAACGATACAAATTAAGTTACATGCAGTAAAATTATGAATCTAAATTATGTTATCAATATCGATTAATAATATAAATGGAAATGGGTGATTATTGCACGGGTACACTTAGAATGGTCATACAGTTATTGACTTCATGTACTTTTAACGTTTTCTTCTCTCTCTCTCTCTCTCTCTCTCTCTCTCTCTCTCTCTCTCTCTCTCTCTTAATTATAATCAGCATCCTCTTTGTCTCGATTTACCTTTTTCCTTCTTTGTTATTTTGATTTCGTTGCATTAGAGCGTGTCGTTTTATATTTTACATTCAATGACGGTCTTAATGAATTTCAATGTATCCAAGGCGATAAAACAAGATAATGCAGGCGCCTAGTTCGTATCGCGTGGAACGATCAGCTTAGAGAAAAAAATGTAAAAATTCTTTGACTCGTTTGAGATTACTTCGAAGGAAGGAACGTTTGAATCGTCATCGAAGAAAGGACGAAAACGATGTGATATCACGTCGGTATATAAGCCACTAAGAATTCAAGGGATGTCTTTAACCAGTTTACACGTTCACTGAATGCGCTTCTATGTGCGCTATCAACAATTCCGACAGAGAACACGAGAGATGTTGTAGTGCGAATAGAGAGAACCGTCCATGCTTATTACAGAACGTCTTTAACATTCTTCGTTCGATAAAACGATACTTTGTTAGAATATTTTCTCCTTATTAATACTCAATACAACATTGATAAATGATACTCTATGAATTGTATCAGGCTGGCTGGACTTTTTATAAATCTCAATTACTTCCTTTACTTTTTCCTTAGCAAAGTCGATCAGTTCGGCTCTTAAGAAACTCGATTCTCGATGTCGCGTACATCACGATCGATCACGATCTATCAACGACGACATTCGTTCTCTCGGACGTATTTATCGACGTTTCATAGAGACGTAAAATCCACGCGATCGTGAGCTTCATTCGAGACATTGATGAAATCACGAAAGGTACCTTCCTCGTTTTAGAAACGGTAAAGGCCAAGGATTATTGAATAGCATGTTCGCGGCTATCGTTAGCCACAATCAGGTTTTACAGGCCGGATCGTAGGAGCGCAAGCGGTATCATACTTTCGATGATATTTACGAGCCGCAGAGAGATACGCCTGGCGGAACGATTATTTCTACCGGTGGCACACGAAGAAGAAGAAGAAGAAGAAGAAGAAGAAGAAGAAGAAGAAGAATAAGAAGAGGGGTCCTTTTTCTTGGTCAACGCGCTGTTTTTTTTTTCTTTCTTCCACCTTTTCTTTCTTTCTTTTTATTACGCACGGATTTCTTCCATTTCAAAAGCGACATTCGTTGGTACCTTTCTCGAAAAAATGATCCCTGTGATCCCCGACGACGATGATTTTTCTTATTCCTGCGTTTTCTGTTCATTTCTTCTTCTTCTTTTCTTTCTTTTTTTTTTTTTTTTTTAAATTAACGATTACCATCGCGAGATACGTAATAAAATTCGAACGTTCCGTTAATCAAAACTTTCGGATGAAATGGTTGACACCAAAAAGAGGAAGTTTTATCGACGAGGATACAAGTACGACGACCTCCGTCGTTTCGATCGGCAAAGCTTGGCGAAGGAGGATGCGGAAGCACGGATTGCTGCTTGGTCGCTGCCTCTTACCCGACCGTTTCTGCGTGAGAGAAGAAACCGAATGGCATTGTTCTCCCTCTCGCGAGTGGACGGTGACGTACGTCCACCGAGCGCTCATTATGTTCCCGTTACCCCACCTACCTCTTCTCCACGTTGCATTATCCGAGAGACTCTCGCGAGTACTTCTTTGTGTCGTACTTTGTGTCGTTCTTTGCAGACTATTTTACTTTGCCCGATTTATCGATTTTTATCGAGTCATTTCTATCCCTTTCATTTACTTCTTCTTCTTTCTTTTTTGTTCTTTCCTTTCTTTCTTTATTTTTCTTTTGATTAGACTTGACATGGGCTTTATCAGTAGCCTAAGTTCACGATAATTTCACAATATTCTTCGGAGATGCGTAAATACATATATACATACAAATATTTTTGATGCTAGTTTTCCATAGAATATCAAAGAGAAAATAAATCTAACGTTATAATGTTCGAATAAAAAATAATAACTCGAACAATGAAAGACCTAGCGATCGTTGAAAAAGAGAAAAAAAGAGAGAGAGAGAAAGAGAGAGAGAGAGAGAGAGAGAGAGAGAGAGAGAGAGAGAGAGAGAGAGAAAGAAAAGAAAAGACATCGTTTAAGGAAGGTAAAAGGGGGGAAAAAAGAGAAAAAAGTAGAGGTAAAAGATCGGAGGGAAGTTGACTAGAGAGCGAGTTTAACGGCATGGCACGACGCAGCAGCGTTCCCGTTAAGTAGTTCGCTTTTCTGGCTTCCTCGATAGAGAGCAAACACTGGCCGAACGAGAAACTCCGCTGTTGGCTCCACCGACTTCCCACGGCTGTTGACATGTTTTGTGTTCATTAGTCGACTCTTGGAGTTGCAGAAGCAACGGCCGTTGCATAGCTTCGTGTTACGGAGACGCGCTCCCTCGCACGCTTGAACGAGAGCCCCACTGCCTTCGCACGTATTACACTTCTCCGACGAGTACTTTAAAGACCGAGTCAGAAAAGCTTTTAACCGCAGCGTGAGAAGAGTCCGAATTACGTTCTTTCACTCTCTCTCTCTCTCTCCTCTTGCTTAAAGAGTCTTCTTTGCATTTCGTTTCTCCTTGCCACCCATTGTCCGTTCTTTGCCTCGGTATGTAGCTACCAATGTATACCTCTACTTACATGGACAGGTGGACAGGTAAAAGAGGACGAGCATGGAAAGAAGGAAAGTTGTAATTGATTTGAAATCAACGCGAGTTCAGTCAAGTGAAGATAAACGATTTGCCGACGATTCTGAGAATCCACCTTTTTACCTAACGTTTCGTCTCCAACGAAGGAGAACTACTTTCTCTCTCTCTCTCTCTCTCTCTCTCTCTCTCTCTCTCTTTCTTTCTTTTTTTCTTTTTGTCTTTCTCTTCCACATCTCTAATCGCTTGATAAATAATCGATAATAGTATACTTCCCGTAGAAACGAAGAAGAGAATTACGATAATTCTACCGCAAATCTTTTACCACTCATCGAATATAATATTCGCATTTGATAAAAGTCACGTGGAATGGTCCAAGCGTTAGAATAAGGTTCGATTCGTCGATAAATCAGTCGATACGATCGATTCGAGGCAGCCGCAGATTCCGCGTGATTTCTACGAATAGATAAATCTTCGCGGAGTACTCGTTAAAATACATAAAACGTTCATCGTCCTTTCCCCTCTCTGTTCTCTTTCCTCCCTCTGTCTCTCTCTCTCTCTCTCTCTCTCTTTCTCTCTCTTTCATCCTCGTCCTTCGTCTATTAAATTCTCATTTTAATATCCGAACATATTTTAGGAAAACGACGAGTCGGCAAGAAAGCCATATTTTTTATTATTCTTTCAACAGCGTCCACCGTTTGTAATGAAAACATCGAAGCAATGAGCTGTGACTATGTCCATTAATACTTACATCTTCCTTCTCCAGCGCAATTATTAATTTTTATACCTACCATATCCCCATAGTAGTAGTATACGCGCTCACCTCGAGGTAACTATTGCCGCACGATGTAAAACCTTTCGATGTTTGTATTTCCTTGCCGGACAGTTACTGCCAGGCTCTCTGATCTCTTTTCTTTGACTTTTTCTTTTTTTTCCTCCTTTTGTTTTTTTTTTTTTTTTTTTTACTCTATTTCCTTCTTTTTTATTTCACTCCTTCCTCAAACCAATCGCCTCGCAGTACGTTATAAATTCCACGTCGCGGCATGGAAAAGTAAATCGGTTGAATTATTTATTACCTTATTAAGGCCGGTTAAATCAAACAAATAAGGCGCAATCAAATCGTGTTCTTTAAAGAGCACGTCGCGTTGCGATATATCGAATACGTGATGTGTACCATGAAGCAAACTGTCACGCATGAATATGCAGTACGCGTGCTCTGAAAATAAGAAGAAGAAGAAGAACAAGAAGAAGAAGAAGAAGAAAGAAAAGAATGAAATAGCGAGACGGATAATAGCCATATGCCGATAACTATAATAATATCTTAGCTATTCTCTCCTTCTCTTTTTCCTTCTTTCTTGAGTAAGCTTTAAGATTACCACGAAGTACTTTTCTACTTCTTTTACGATGTCTGTTGCTGATGCATCTATTCTGTAGAGATGGTATTTCGTATAAATCACATAGAGAATGAAGGACACGTTACTCCGTTCGTCGCGAGGTGATGACAAAAAGTCGTTAAAGATGATATTAATGTGAGATCGAATGACGACAACAACAACAACAACGACGACGACGAAGACGACTCTTGCGATTGTGCGAGGAGAAACGATCATCGGAATCAGCGAAGGATGGCTGCTAAGAGAACGACGTATATACAACGCGGTCCACCGTGTCCTCATCTCCAACGTAACGTCGTGATTGCATTTGTATGGATCTGATCGGCCTAAGAACAGAAGGAAGAAAAGTTAAGAGGGATCAGGAGGACAGAGTGGTGGTGATGGTGGTGGTGGTGGTGGTGATGGCGATAGATGGGGGCGGGGGAGGGAGGGACCATCACGATACATCCGCGAAGAACCGCACCTACGCGTGCATCCAACAAGCCTTCTCTAGGAAGCTGCATCCTCCGTACATTAGAATCATTATAAATTCATCCTTGATTCTCCTTCTTCTTGTTCTTCTTGTTCTCCTTGTTCTTCTTCCTCTTCTACTTCTACTTCTTTTTCTTCTTCTTCTTCTTCTTCTTCTTCTCTTTTTCCTTCTCCCTATATTTCTTTTTCTTCCATAGTCGTGCTCAATCCAAGATCCTTTTTAAAAGGTAAGGTCCTAAATTTTAATTACGGTTCTAAACTTTGTCGATTGGATATATAGTATATCGATTAGTATTTGAATTTTCTTTCACCAGCTTCGTTCTTAATTAGATATGATTATATAACGTATGAGAGATGACGTTCGTTCGATCGTCATTTTGAGTGATCCATCGGAAAGAAGATGTTCATAGGGGGATTAAAAAGAAAGAAAGAATGGAAAAGGAAAACGAAAAAAAAGTGAAAAAAGACTAATCTTGATCGAGTTGATTTCGCAAAAACCACTCTTAAGAATTGATCGCGGTAGGGTGTACCATTAGGTTTCTTATTATTGGAAGGCGCTCGTCGGCTTATAAGTAGACACATCGTACATAACTAATAATGGGTTATTACTCATTGGCAATGGATAGATTAATCTTTTCAGACAAGACTACTCGATAGACTTTCGATCTAGTAAATGTCGTAGAGACGTGGCAAATTCTCCTACACGGGCAACGACTTTTAATGGCGCAATATCGTGGAAATCGGTTGCGGTGCGATATACATTCCGAGTTTACCATCGAATTAGCTGCTATCATGAACGACGATGTGAAACCACGGCAAATTTTTCTTTTTTTACTCTCTTTTATATTTTTTATTTATTTATTATTATTATTATTATTATTATTTTTATTTTTTAATCTGTTTTTTAATAACGGACGTTACGTTACGCATAAATAACGGTACGACGGACGGCTTCGATGCGATCCTTCCTACGTCGATTCTTTGTTCGTCGATAAATCACTGTATTTTGCGACAACGCCGAGCGCGCATCCTGCGCGAGAGCAAGGAAATTATGGTACTTTTACCATTCTCACAACGTCCCGCGCCATTCCCGCAATCATCGATCGACCATGACTAATTTAGTTCTATCGGCTCCATTAGATGGTAACGCTTCGAATCGACCAAGTTCTCTACGATAAATCTTCCGGTCTCTTTGGACGTCTCGCGAGATCCTTTCTCGTTCGAGACGGGAGAAATCGCATAGATGTAAGAAGCATCACCGAGCTTTCCTTATGTTTATATGTTGAATAATTCAAAGAAAGAGAGAGAGAGAGAGAGAGAAATTACATCTTAAAACGAGCCCACCTATCTACAGGATCGAGCAAATCGTTGCTTCGTTAACACTATCGCAAGTCCTTTGTCTATAACGATCGTTTGCAAACTTACAATAGCTTCCACTTCCGGCTCGATCGGAGTCTCAATCTTGAATGTTGTTTATCGTTAGCGAGGAAAGCTACAGAGGCATACGTAGGCTGCTTAATGATGGATCGTACGTCGGCGTGGTTAACATTACGTGGGTACAAAGCGTTGGTATCTTTCAACGGAGAATCTACATTCCTAGATTCTCGCGATGTCGCCATACCCGTTGCTGTGGAGTGACTCTTGGGAAACGTAATTCGCTAGCGGGTACAAATGTCCCGTGATTCATGTGCCACGTGCACCGCTTGTAGCTCCATCGCGGAATCGCCGACTGTAAGAACGTCTACGACTACGAAAGTGTATGTACCTGTATATATATGTATATACATTGTACGTATATGCATGCATACGTTAATACCTATGAAAACGTAGTAGCTATGTTTCTTAGCACCGCGTCGCGTGCTTTGCTTTCCGCAGCTTACCAAGAATTCTTCCATTGTCGTACTTACGTTCCGCGATCCCGGAAACGACTTTACAATTTCTTTGCTGCTTGTCGTCTCGACGACAACGACTCGACGATGTAGAACGAAGAGGTAAAGTAAAAGACAGTCAACCAACCGATATTACCAAACGTATCCAAGATTCTTTAATCGGACACTCTTTGCAACGAAGGACGGACGAATGAAAGTATTAGCGTCCGCGAAACTAGCGAGCAACGTCTTTCGAGAAGTAAAGGGTCATTAACGGCATTTAAATGCGCGGAACGTACTGTACCACGACGCTGCCGTCGACTAACGAGCCGGCGGAAGAGTTACGAGTGGCTGCTGCTCTGTTTACGTTTACGATACCAACGACATCACTTACCAGCAGAGGAAATGTTCGCTATTAGCGCGGGATTACCCGTTCGCATGGCAGCGACACGCTAATCCCTGTGATTTCTCTCCCCTCGCCTCGCCTCGGTGTGTCTTCCATCTTCTTTCATCTTCTTTTCTTTCTGTCTCTCTCTCTCTCTCTCTCACACACACTCTCTCTCGTCCTCCTTCTTTCAAAGCTAAGGCACGCGTATGTTCAAGTCGATCCGTCCACTTTCCTTCTTGTTCGCGTTTACCTACCTACGTGTACACGTTCTGGTGCTCAAGGCTAAAATTTTCTTTCTTTCGAACTACCTCCTGGACCTATCCCTCGGCGCATCGTAGAGTAGTATCGCGTGTCCCTTCGATTCCCCCTTTTAGTCGCGTCCCGATACCGCCAGAATATTTCCTCTTCTTACTTGCAGCCTCCCGCTGCCGTCTCTTTTTCTTCCAGGTATCCTCTCGCACATCCTCCGCTCGTGATTACCGTAATTTCCTCGGCGCTACGTCACGTTGCGCCTACTACTACTACCTTTTCTTCTCTCCTGCCCGGATCCGTTGGGAGAAATTAGTTCCACGTACGCTCCTCTTCTTTCCTTTCCCTTCTAACCCTCACCACTACCACCACAAACACCACAAACACCACCACCGATACCACCACCATCAACATCACCACCACCGCTCGATGCTCTTCTCCTTTTCTATCTCCTACTCCTTTTCCCTGTGAAGATTCGTCGCGGACGGAGGCCGTGCTACGTCGATGCGGGCTGCGATTCACTGGAATCGAATCGTCCGAGGAATCCATCTTTCTCTCTTCGTTGCTCACTCGACTCAAGCTCAATTTCCTCTCTTATTACCGGTTTTACGAAACGCAACGAGCAATACGCGCCCGTCTCTGGGGTAAATGCCGCTGCTTAAGTCCTCCGGTCAAAGTCCTCCGAGTCTCCAGTGTGCAACGAGTTCCTCGAAGAGAGTCGATTAAGCGGAATCCGAATTGATGGATAACACCGAGCCGTACAAATGGAAGCCGTACCAAGAAGCATCTTTTTGTAATTACTACGGTGGAGTAAAGTAGTCACTAGTCACTTCGTTCTCCAGGCGATTCCCTATAAGAGAACCACGTTCGCCTGCGTTCTCTCTTTTATCTTTCGTAGATCCTTTTGTAAAATCTTTCGACATTTTTCCTATTTCTTCTCCTTCTTATTCCAAGTTATGCGAGGTCTCTGGGATCCGCTTTGTTTCTACCGCTGGAAAACGCTTTGTCCATTAGCCATGCAACTCGTAGAAGCCATAAATCCCTAGAGGCAAATTAAATGACAAGCCGTACGCGAGAAAAAGATAAAACCAGAGAGAGAGAGAGAGAGAGAGAGAGAGAGAGAGTCGTACAGTTCGAAAGGATTCTCGTTAAGACTCACATCTCGATCCCGTCCTTCTTTCGATTCTTCTTCTTCTTAAGCTCGCTACGCGCTAAGACGTTCACGGAGCATTTCCGTTAGTGCCGCGTCACGATTTCACTCCCTGCTTATAATTTTCAATTATCCTCTCGTCGAGTACGACGAAATCGTATTTCATCAGCAGCAACCTCGGCTACGCTGGAGGAGGTTCGTTCCTTGGTTCGTTCGTTCTATCCGAACGGGCGCTCGTGACATCGCGATTGCATTCGCGATTTCTTGCGACTCGGCTACGATCGGTAAGGTAATGTAACGAGTGTCATTAAGCGACATTCACTTAATTCAATTATTATGGTAGCCGTAGTTCGCTCGAGACTTGCTCTCTCTCTCTCTCTCTCTCTCTCTCTCTCTCTCTCTCTCTCTCTCTCTGTCTCTCTTTCTCTCTCACTTCGCCCTTTTTCCTCCGCTCGCCCTCTCTCTGGCGTGCGGCATAAATTCTGCAATCGCGATTAGAGCCAAGACCTGACTAATGCGCCGAGGAATTATTCTATTAGAGCGAAGGTACATTAGAGAGCCGTTCTTAGAAAAGTACCAGAGTACGGCGAGTTCAGCCGCGGCTAATAGGATGCCCATTAGGTACGTGGAGAAAGAGAGAAAGTAGAGGGAAGGCATTCGCGGCACACGGCGAGGGCCCATAAATAAGACTGCGAGGGCCAACAAGACGATAATGCTCGCGGGGGTGTTATGGGGCTAACGCTAATTCGCTACGGTGCATCTACCAAGAGCTGTCCTCGTTGCTTCGAGGGGGGTAACTTCGAGTCTCACTCTCTTTCCTCTCTTAGAGGAGATAGTCTATGAGATATATCAATAAAAAAAAAAAAAAAGAAAGAAAGAGAAAAAAAGAAAAAAAATGTTCCCTTTAATAGAATCCTTATATACCGTGTAATTAATAATTTTAATTAACCTAACGGGACGAGAAATCTTTTTCGCAATTTCTTTTTGTTTTCTAATCTATGGAACGTTTCGGTCGTTCAACGTTAACACTACAAATTTTTAATTTTCCGGGAGGAAAAATGATCTATAAATTTTCTCTAGCTATGAGGCAAAGGACGTTCGAGAAAGTGAGAGGAACAGAGGGGATAGGCAAATAACGGCAATTTGTGTCGACTCAAGTGTTAGGAGGTGGGTAAGCAGGAAGAGGAGGAGGAGGAGGAGGAGGACACATCGGTCTATGGATGACTAGCTATCTCTCTTTGACGTTAACTCGGACCACGGTATTATCGTTTAGCAAATGCTCGAGGTAAACCACGACCTTTGAACTTTGCTTTTTACGAGATTTTTTTTTACGAAAAGTCGTCGTCACGCTGTCACGCTGAATATTTTACGATTTTTAAAAAGACTTCCCTTTATAGAAACCTTTCAACTCTAAAATACCAATAGCTACGCCCCTGGATATAATAATATCAATTGCAGGTATTCTCTTAACAAAGTCTCTCTGAGTGCCTTCGGGTTCTGGTTCTGCTCCTGGTTTCTATTTCTCTCTTTTTCTCACTTATACCACCGATAATGGACATTAGGATTATCGAGTCGAGCGACAGTGATGTCGTTCATAGTTTAGCTAGACGACCACAAATAGATCCGATCGAGTTCACGCGTTAATAAGAGATCGATCGTTTTCTTTCGTAATGGCAGGCAAGATAAGATCATGCAGATAAGTGGAATTGATTTATATGTACGTAGGTGGTAAAAGGAACGTGCATGTATTCATGTGCGTGGGGTACAGTACCGTTTAGTTTTCGACGGATATGCTTACAATTATTATTTCAACGATAATGATGGTTCAATTACAATTGGATCTCTGGTACGTTCGATCCTAAATAGTAAACAAGAAGTTATATCGTTCGCACACGTTCACGATGTTCTAAAAACTAAATATAAAAATGAAACATCGTATATTATCGAGAGATAAAACTTTTAGAATTTTCAAAGTTGAAAACCATGTAACTTGGATAGGTCATCCATAGGTAAAGAATGGTTCACCTTTAAAATGTCGCTAATTAAAAAGACTATAGAACGATACGGTGAGTATGAATCAGACTCGAAGCACGCGACGTGGTCGCGTGTCGTACTGCGACTTTCCATCTACTACGCGACTCATCGCATGCGTGAAATCAAGGAGTGGCCACGCGTTGTCTCTCCGCCCGTCCATCTGTTCTATTCCACCTCGTATCCTTCCTTTTCTGTCGTTTTCTCGCGTCACGACTTCTCACTCTTTCTCTTTCTCTCTCTTTCTCTCCTTTTCTCTCTCTCTCTCTCTCTCTTTCTCTCGTGCTCCTATCTTCTTTCCTATCCATTTAGCAAATTGATTCTATAACGCAACCTGAACGAATATACGAGCATGTTGCTAATGCTTTAAACGTCGGGTTACCGGTGCACGCATGGCCTGTCCGGCTATCGGATAAATTTTGCGCGAGACCACCCTCGTCAAAATAAACGTAGAAACAGAGAGAGAGAGAGAGAGAGAGACAAAAAGAAGAAAGAAGATAAACGAGAAATGGGCGAGAATCGTTCGCGTTAAAAGAAATATTTTGTTTGCGTGATCTTCGAAGCGACACGAAGACTCGTTCGGTGTGTCCATATATATATATATACTATACTTGAAAGAGAAAGAAAAATTCTCGTGGGCGAACGATAAAGATGTGTACGCGAAAGGATTTCATAATTAGCTGGGAGGGAAGTGTATTTCGCTTGGCGACCGATTCGCAGCTGCCTCCGACGCTGGCAGCGTGTGCGAGCCGATTAAATCGATCGATGTGGTAATTAAGTGGCGATTAACGAAGTCTCTCCACGATCGTCCTACCTCCTCGCGATTCCATCGACTTCGAATACGCGCACCATGTCCGTCTTCGTATTTGTTTGTACGTATATGTGAAAAAAAGTACGAGTCTTCCGTGAAAGAGCTTTTAATTAAAAATATCCTCTATACGTGCGCAGCCTTTAACTCACGCGAATTAATTCGATTTCTGAGAGCTGCTTTTTACGGAAACTCGACTTTTCTCTCTTTCTCTCTCTCTCTCTCTCTCTCTCTTTCTCTTTCTCTTTCTCTCGAATATGGAGTTATCGTTATCGATTGGTTCATTTCGTAAGTTTTCGACGAAATTTGAAAATTCTCTCGCGAAAGGTAAACATTTCATTTCTCTCGCTCTAATTACTATTGTATTAGAGTAACAAAAAAAAAAAAAATTGCAGAAAGAACGATCTGTTCGACCTGTAGAAAGAATTCTTATTCGTAATTGTCAGTAAAATGCATGTAACGTCGATGCAAAAAGAAATAAGAACTTGTGATAATTATTGAAAGTGGAATTGATCGTTTACATCGACACGAGGCATCGATCATAGTACACAAAACGATCTTTTTTTCCTTCTCCTTCTTCTTATTCTTCTTATCTTCTCTCTCTTTCCCTCTCTCTCTCTCTCTCTCTCTCTCTCTCTCTCTCTCTCTCTCTCTTTTTCGCGATGAACGTTGGTAAAAATGACGTTTCATTCTTTATAAGAGATACCTATTTTCTTCGTAACATGTCTGCAGCTCGCGTGAAAAAGCGCAAGTTAGAGCCTTCGTTATTTTTATCGTCGAGACCAGACTGTATAATTATTGAACAAACGACGTCGTCAGACATCTCGAAAATACACTTAGCTACCGAGTTGTCAAAGATACTGCAAACATACATCGACTGACGAGTAAAACTTCGTATTTTATCTCTAAAGAAATGATATTTTTCAATCTCGGTATGAAAAGAAGAAAAGAGAAAAAAAGAAATAAACAAGAAAGAAGGAAGAAGAAGAAGAGGAAGAAAAAGAAAAAGAAATACAAAGAAAAGGGAAAAAAAGGAAAGAGGAAAAAGAAAAATTACTTGTAGAAATTATATTCGCCTCATAAAGTTTGATTAGTGATCGAAATGATAATCGACGACGCGTATTTGTACTATGTATAAACGCGTTAGCACGCAAGGCGTCACGATTAGATTTTTAAGCCTTTCGCTTTTACGATCCGCCATTTGATCCATCCGGCGTTTTATTATCCGCCGGTGCGAAAGATTGCGTAATTCTTTTTCCATCGCGTTCCTCGACGTTACTTTCAAAATTCGCGAAGCGTAAAGGGGGCCGCGCAAAAGCGACTCAACTCGAATAAATCGTAGGCGTTGCACGATTTTTACCTCTCTCTTCGATTCACTAAGCAGCTCGACGAAACGAGAGGAAGTTCTATGAAAGTGATTCATAGAAACTCGACGTAGTAATTAATGATCGTTTCACGGTGGAATCGTTTGTTACGTGGGCGGTCGAAGGTATGATCTTTTCTCGGACGATATTGCTAGCACGCGCAAACACTACCGATTCAAAGCCGAAAGAAATCGATTCGATCTGCATCGCTAACCGATTTATTTACGCGGCTAATTGTAAGTCTTATAATGGGAAAGTAAAGGATAGAAACAAATCGACGAAATTGCGAATGAATAATTTTGTACGAATCATTGAAGCATCAAATTAATAGATAAGAGAGGAGAGAAAAGAAACTCTTTCGTAGTAGAATTTTATTCGCAGAATGGATCGTTAATTACTCGGAAACGTGATAATTGTATTCTACGTGATGGTAGCCAAGCTATCGGAAACCTCAAACTTAATTACCTACGTCGAATGAGTTACAAGAAGTAAAGATGGTAGGTTACGAGCGAATTTTAATTTTCAAAAGGCCGCAATGCTCGATCGCGAAGTTCGATAGCCGATATGAAAGCGCGAGGGGCGGAGATCTACCTCTCTTTTTATTTTTATCGTACTCATCGTCCCGATGATGTAGCTTTATTCATTCACCCGATCGCTCGTCTGAGAGTTCTTTACTTATGTTGCTCGAGGAACAATTTATTACATCGATAGCGGGGAATATCTTAACATCGTGTACATCTTTCCTCATTCAAGAGGCACGTAAGAGAGGCAGCTCTTTCAAACAGGAAGGTAAGATAATTGCAGGTTTTCAGATTATTTCGACAAGAAAGAAGATTTGCCATCTTCCCGATACGTCGAACTATTTATTATTCAAACTTTACAATTTCCATATTCTCTTCAGTGACTCAAATCGAGGTTGACCGAACTTTCAAGAATCCCGAAACGCGATAAGCTCTCGGCGAAAGATTTTGAAGAGGAATACTGACTTTTTCTGCATCTTCTTCTTCTCCTTCCTCCTTCTCCTCTCCTTCTCCTTCTCCTTTTACCGATCATTTCTCTCCTTCTCCTTACGAGATACTCTTACGCGTAAGAGGCGTTCTCTGCTCTTTTTGTTCGGGGCCCGCCGAACGGACCCTCCGGTACACGAGGCCATTAATATTATTACCGAGCGGGAGCGTGTAGGTATCATTATCGCGGAAGATGGAGAAAAGGAGGAGCAAAAGATGGAGAGTGGAGTGAATGAGAAGAAGGAGGAAGCCATGGTGGCCCTGATGCATGCTCCTACGTACCCTGCCCTCCCTCTTCTCTACGTTCTTCTCGCGAGGAGGCTCCTCGATTACGCGGGCATTCGAAATTTTCGAGACTCTTCCGACAGCATTGGGAATCGCTCTCGAAATTGATGTTGTTCGACCATGCGATCTTACCTCGACTTTGGTGGTAATGCTTTACGTGTTCGGGTTGTTCGATTTTTATCGCCTCCATGATAGCATACATATCTCCATTCTTTTCTTTTCTTTTCTTTTTTTGTTTGCTCCTTTTTCTTTTTTACTTCTACCTTACCCTATCATCGAGCAATTTTCATATGATAGTACACGTAATAGTTAAATTGATCAATTTCATTTGTTATATATTTTCAATTGTTCGAACATTATTTATCGCGTATAACCTTGACCAGTTTCAATAATGTTTATTTACCAGTCGTAAACATTAAACTTCACTCGCTTTATATTCCTTCTCACAATCGCACCTATCGATCAATAGTTATTTCAAAGCGTTAACTGATAAAGCAATCGATTCGATGAACACGGAGAATCGATTCTCATCGTCTTTGGATCTACGATCGTTACGGTCGGATAACACTGCATATCGTATCGTACGAGTGCACGCGAATAGATGGCATCGAATTGAGCGACAGGTAACTAAGAAAAGGGGGAAGAAAAGAATGCGAGATGACAAGTATCGACGTCGTTAAAGTGACAAGCGTGTCGACATAACGCATATCACTGAAGAGAGAGAAAGCAAGAGAGAGAGAGAGAGAGAGAGAGAGAGAGAGAGAGAGCGAGTGAGAGAGACGGAAACAGACAGAAAGAAAAAGAAAGAAAGAAAGAAATAGCCTTTCGGTTTATCGGTAATCACGATGTGACCCGTATTAACCTTCTCAAGTTGCCTTGTATCACGAGAAAGAAGAAAAGAAAAAGTTTCTCGATGATGCTTTCCTTCCAGTCCTTTCGCATTACGATGCTCTATGAATTGAATAAATAACCTGACATCGATACAATATTGTTATCCTAGAGCGATACTCTTTTATGTTGGATAGATAAAGATTCTAGAGAAGAGGAGAATCCTCTTTAACGGTTATCGCACGGTAGTCGCAATGTAGGTAGTCGGTTTTAGCAGCGAGAGAGAGAGA